>NW_027195689.1:0-145842 GCF_038502225.1 Cherax quadricarinatus | reverse complement strand
GGGGTTATCTAGCTAATGATTTTATTGACGATAATCATACTTATGAATATGAAGGGATCTGCTTTTATGATTGTTTTCTTAATAATGTACACAGTGCCCAGAGTATATACATTCCCCAGAGAGAAATTAGGTCTAATAATAACGATCCCAAATGGGTTAACAGGAGGCTAAAGCATCTATTAGGGGAGAAAAGGGGAATTTATAGGCGCATCAGAAGAGGAGAGGTTAACCTTACTGACCAATATGTTCAGCATAAAAGAGAAGTAAAAAAAGCGATTAGAAAGGCTAAACGTGACTATGAAATTAGAGTTGCTAATGAATCAAAGACTAATCCAAAGGGGTTCTTTCAAGTGTATAGGACGAAGGTGAAGGAAAAAGTAGGACCTCTGAAATCTGGGAATGGACAGCTGACGGATAATGAACTGGAAATGCGTTCCTTATTTAATGATTATTTTTTGTCAGTTTTTACACAGGAAGATGTAAATGAGATTCCAGTAATTAACAATTATTTAGTTCCTGATGAATTTAAGTTAACTAATATTACTGTCATGAGGGACATGGTTATTAAACAGATAGACAAACTGAAACAAAATAAGTCCCCGGGACCCGATGAGTTGTTTTCAAGGGTACTTAAGGAATGCAAGATGGAGCTTAGTCAGCCATTAACGACTGTATTCAATGCGTCCATCCTTACCAGTGTTGTGCCAGAGATGTGGAAGATGGCTAATGTGGTTCCTATATTCAAATCAGGGGATAAGTCCACTCCTTCAAATTACCGTCCAATAAGCCTGACATCTATAGTGGGCAAGTTATTAGAATCAATTATAGCTGACATTATCAGAAGTCACCTTGAAGAGCATAACTTGATAAATGAATCTCAGCATGGATTCGCGAGAGGTCGTTTCTGCCTGACAAACTTACTGACGTTCTTCAATAGAACATTTGAGGCAGTTGACAGTGATAAGGAATATGATATTGTTTATTTGGATTTTAGTAAAGCCTTCGACAGAGTACCTCACAAGAGACTCTTAAGAAAAGTGGCAGCTCATGGTATAGGAGGTAAAGTTCTAGCATGGATTGAGGCATGGCTTACCAATAGAAAGCAGAGAGTTACCATTAATGGAGTGAAATCTGAATGGGGATTAGTCACTAGTGGCGTTCCACAAGGATCAGTTTTAGGCCCTCTCTTGTTCATAGTTTACATTAATGACCTTGATGAAGGGATTACTAGTGACATGAGTAAGTTTGCTGATGATACAAAGATAGGCCGTATAATTCACTCTGAGGAGGATATCAATGAACTCCAGGACGATTTGAACAAATTAATGTCTTGGTCTGAGAAATGGCAGATGAAGTTTAATGTGGATAAGTGTAAGGTACTTGCCCTTGGTAATGAAAATAACCCTCGAAGCTATAATCTAGGTGAAGTAGAGCTTGGTCATACAGAATGTGAAAAAGACTTGGGAGTCATGGTAAGCAGAAATCTAAAGCCAAGACAGCAGTGCCTCAGTGTGCTTAACAAGGCCAACAGATTACTTGGATTTATCTCAAGAAGTATAAGTAACAGAAGTCCAAAAGTTATTTTACAGCTCTATACATCACTAGTGAGGCCTCATTTAGATTATGCTGCTCAGTTTTGGTCCCCTTACTACAGGATGGACATAGACTCATTAGAGAACATACAGAGAAGAATGACTAAAATGATTTACTGTGTAAGGAACCTCCCGTATGAAGATAGACTTAAAGCCTTAAATCTCCACTCTCTGGAGAGGCGTAGAATGAGGGGAGATATCATTGAAGTGTATAAGTGGATGACGGGCATAAACAAGGGAGACATTAATAAAGTACTGAGGGTGTCGAACCAGGTAAGAACCAGGAATAATGGATTTAAGTTGGATAAATTTAGATTTAGAAAGGACATAGGTAAGTACTGGTTTTCTAACAGAGTTGTAGATGCGTGGAACAGTCTTCCCAGTGGGGTGATAGAGGCTAGGACCTTGGGTAGCTTTAAGAAGAGCCTGGACAAATATATGAGTGGGAGGGGCTGGGTTTGATTGGTGTCAAGGGGTACGGGAGTTATTTCTTGAGTAGCTTTAGGTAGATGTCGTTTTGATAAGGACCTGCCTCGTATGGGCCAGTAGGCCTTCTGCAGTGTTCCTACATTCTTATGTTCTTATGTTTAAGTGCTGACATTTGATGAGGGTAAATGAGGGTAGAGCTGATGCCAAAAGATGAGATGAACATCGCCCTCCCTTTGTTTTTGCTGGTATACTAACATTTCTGTCTGTCTATTTGCCTGTCTGTCAAGCTCCCTGTCTATCCGTCTAGCTCTCTGTCTCAGAGAGCCACAAGACTGCGTCATCACTTTTACTCACATCTTCAAGCAGAGTATAGCACTTTGTCTGGGTTTCTTGGGTTATCCTAGGTAATTTATACTATGTATGCTTGTATTTATGTGTACCTGTGAGACAGAGATAAACAGACAGATAGAATGAGGGAGAAAGATAATTAGATAGAATGGAGGAAGGGAAGCAGCATCTGACCCCATTGTTTTGACAGGCGGGAGAGGGAGTGAGTAATGAGACAGTATGTCATTTTGACAGCTGCCGACTCCTGGTAATTTACACTATGGAGGAGGAGGAGAAGGAGAAGGGGGAAGAGGAAGAAGAGGAGGAGGAGGAAGAGGAGGAGGAGGAAGAGGAAGAGTAGGACTAAGAGGAATAAGAGGAAGAGGAGGAGGAAGAGGAATAGTAGGAGGAAGATTAGGGGGAAGAGGAAGAAGAGGAGGAGGAGGAAGAGTAGGAGGAAGAGGAAGAAGAGGAGGTCCTGGAAGAGGAGGAGGAGGAAGAGGAAGAGTAGGAGGAAGAGGAGGAGGAGGAGGAAGAGGAAGAGTAGGAGGAAGAGGAGGAAGAGGAAGAGTACGAGGAAGAGTAGGGGGAAGAGGAGGAAGAGGAAGAAGAGGAGGAGGAGGGTGGAATACTAGTACACTGGTACTGGTACACTAACATTTCTGTCTGTCTATTTGTCTGTCTGTCAAGATCCCTATCTGTCTATCTGTCTAGCTCTCTGTCTCAGAGAGCCACAAGACTGTGTCATCACTTTTACTCACATCTTCAAGCAGAGTATAGCACTTTGTCTGGATTTCTTGGGTTATCCTAGGTAATTTATACTATGTATACTTGTATTTATGTGTACCTGTGAGACAGAGATAGACAGACAGATAGAAAGAGAGAGACAGATTGAAAAAGATAGAATGAGGGAGAAAGATAAAACACCATTGTGTATGACACCATGTTTCAGAGTTCCACAAGCTGCAGAACTAATAGGAATATGTTCAGTGACTGTATATTGGTATATATATTATAGAACAATAATAATAAACAATGTTTTGTATTGTTTGTTTTTGTAAACAAGTTGTGTAAACAATATATTGATAATTATGTTTGTGTGCTTATTGTGTTGTATACAACGAGTGTATATATGTACATTGCACCTTACTTTGGTCTCACAGGCCACATAAGTTATGTGAAAAAATAAAATAGTGAAAAAAACAACAAACCTTCAAATACAAGTAAACTAAAGTTTACCGGGTGAGCGGCAGTCACCACTGTTGCCATACGTGGCTCATTTTCTGCAAACTTCATGCATCCATATCTCCATAAGTATTGATGGTAAATTTTTTTTGTTTATCCTATAATGTTTAGAAAAAAAAACTATTTTTTCATAAGAAAAAAATAATTTTTTTTTTTTTTGAAATTTGGCCGACCCTGAGAACGAGTTTCGGAGAGGGCCTGTCGACCCTCAAAGGGTTAAGGGTATGGCTTCAGGGAAACTCGAAGCATAATCAACTAATGTTAATATATATCTATGTCCCCCAGATGAAAGTGGAGATAAAGGACCAACGATGTCAACAGCTACTCTTTCAAACGGTACCGTAAAGATAGGCATTTTGACCATAGGTACTCGCCTGGTACCTCGGGAGGATGACAGTTGGCAAACTTTACACGATCTACAATAGGTAGTGACATCTGAGGACATTTTAGGCCAAAAATAGGTTTCCCTAATTTTATTTAAAGTTTTACGATGCGAGAAATGTCCGGCCACTGGCAGGTCATGAGCCATTTTAAGAACAGTCTCTCTGCATTGACTTGGAACAACTAAGATGGAATAGTCTATCTCATCTGAATTTAATTTGAATACTGACTTGTACAAGATACCTTTTATATATTCAAATTTATATGAAAAGTTTTTCCTTTGGATCACTTGATTTTGTTTAGCGGCATTATGGCAATTCTGAAGAGAAGGGCAATTACGTTGTAAATTGACAAAGGAGTCCTTCGATATATCTAAAGGCTTAAAGTCAGGGAAAATCAAAGGATGGACAGTAGGAGAAGCCTGGGCTTTGGTCTGAGCCCTAGTCAAGACATTTATGGTATCGGAGGTGATATCTTCACTTTCATCTAACAAGTGAACTTGTGATCCTACTTCCTTGCTTTCGAGAGTAGCATCACTGGTTTTTAATCCCACATGAATCTCGCGAGACATTGTCTCATCTGAACTTTTGAGCGGCTTCTCTGACTCTACAGGAAGAGGATCTGAAACACTTATGTCCATCTTTGGTGCTGACAGGTCAAGCTCAGAAGGAAGAATGGCACCTTTTACATTACCTATTAGTACGTAGCAAGAAGTGATGGGAGCTAGTACGGCTTCAGACCAACCTGTGAACCATTTAGACCTAATGTAACAATGGATGGTAGGAAAAGTGTCTGTACGGCCCAAGTAGTCTGAAAGTATAGCAGAGGAATGAGTTTCTTTAAGATTAGGGAACAGCTTATCAGAAATGACTATACATGTGCATCCAGTGTCTCGTAAAATGGTAGATACATTAAGTCCATTAACTGTTCCTGAACAGAAGGGTGCTTGGTCATTACAGTCTTTAAAACATCTTCCAACTTTTTGGACCTTCTTAGAAGGACAATCTGGATGTTTATGTCCCTTAACACCACACAAATGACAGACAGGAATAAAAGAAGTCATTTTACTTTCCACTAGAGGCTTTGATTTCTTAAGGTTTGATGAACCCTTGCCCTTAGGGTTCGATCCCTTTAGGTTTTTATAGGAATTGTGAGCCTCAGCATACAGGTCAGCAGCCTCAGCAACTTCCTCAGCTTTAATCAGGTTACGTTCTCTAATGAATGTTCGTATCTGGTGAGGAAGAGCTGTCAGGAACTGGTCAGCAACCATGAAGTCTTGAAGAGATTCATAACTGTGATCAATTCCTGAACTCTCTATCCAAAAGTCGAACAAACGAAAGAGTGTTACCTGTAACTGTTGAAAGTTCTGGCCAGGCTGTAAGGTGGCATACCTGAAATCTTTCCTGTAAGAATTAGTGGTTTTTTGATATGCTTTAAGGATTGCCTTCTTTAGTAGGTTATAATTACATATGATATCCTGTGACAAAGTTGCATAGATATTCAAAGCAGTACCAGAAAATAACATTCCTAACCTGGTAGCCCAGGTGTCAGCAGGCCATTCACAGAGGGTAGTGGTATTTTCACACCTGATAATTTATGAAGTTATGTCTTCCCCCTCTGTGAAGGGAGGTAAATTAGGTGTTGGAATATGTGCACTGACTGCACGTTGTTCCATTACTCCTTCCTCTAATTGTTGTTGTGTAAGAGTTAACTTTTTATTCTCCAATTCAAGGCGAGATTTCTCGAGCTCGCGATCCTTTTCTCTCTCTATTAACTCATGTTCTCTAGCTTTTGCATCATGTTCTCTAGCTCTTTCCTCACGTTCTCTAGCTTTTTCCTCAACTTCTCTATCCTTTGCTCTTTCCTCAAGTTCTCTTAATTTAACCTGTTCTTACGTATCTTAGCTTGTTCCTCACGTATCTTAGCTTGTTCCTCACGTTCCCTAGCTCTTTCCTCACGATCCAGTCTATCACGCTCTTTTTGGTCTTTTCGCTCTCTTTCTAACTGTGTTTCTTGGATTTCTCTCTCAATTCTCTCTCTCTCCTTTTTCTCCTGTCTTTCAAGGTTCTCTTTCTCCTTTTTCTCTTCTCTTTCGATTCTTTCTGTCTCCTTTTCTTCTTCTCTTTCCCTTTCTATCTGTCTCTCTTCTCTCTCAATTCTCTCTCTTTCAAGTCTTTCCTGGATCTTAGCACTAATGAAAGATTCTAAATTTTTCCCTGTTATTCCTAACTTCCAGCGTTCATCCAAAACTGGTATTCCTCCATGCTTGCAAGAATAACTTAAACTATCAGGGGAAATGAAACGGGTATTAAAGAAAACGGAGGGTTCAATTCCTGCTCCGCTCAAACTGTAAATAAACCAGAGGGCTCAATCCCTGCTTCAATTAAACAATATGTATTAACGAAAACGAAGGGTTCTATGCCGGCTCTGAGCAAACAGCAAATAGAATGGGGTCCCTTGACCATCCAATCTTCTCACCAACAAATCAAGAGTGTCCTATGACAGTTCCCTTGATAAAATGAAGAGCTCAATGAAACAAATTGTCACTGGAAAATCTCGGGTCCCTAGAGTCTAATCCTCCAAAGTGTTTCAAGCTCACACACAATTAGGTGGCAGAATTAAGTATTATATCCTGCCTGACTTGACTTACAATAAATTGAGACTATAACAATCACCAAATCTTTCAAATACCTGTACTGTAGTCCTACCATAGAGAATGATTACTCATGGCTGGTGGTAACCGTCTGTGGTATGCGGCATTGAAGGTCCAATGGTAGATTCGAGATGGAGTTGAATCTTGATTCAGTAGAGTTGTATCCTGGCAAGGTCGCCACTTGTGAAGGCTTACTCAGCCCTGTAACAACTTGAGTCAGTATTACTCAGGCTGGCTCCTCCTCAGGAAAATTAGTGAATAGAAAAAGAAATAATAACAGACAAACATAAACACTTTATTATGTAGAAAATATAAAATGTAAAACACTTAAATATGGAATATTAATCCTACATTAAAGAAAATGAAAAATATAAATGATAACTGAATTCAACGCTAATTTAAATGTATATAAAACGTGGGTGTCTGGTGTTGGTGACACTGTTGTTGAAATCATAGTTGTTGCTGATGGTGGGGGGGAGGGGTCGCAGGTGTTGGTGACCACCACTGGCTAGTTCTTCACAGTATACCAGTGAGTATTCTATCCCGAAGACAGGAAAGCAGGTTCTTTACCGCTGCAATGCTGTGGAGTTACGTCCTGCAATTTCATACAGGTGCACAGGTACTTCAATACAACCTGGAGAAGTCTCTGGACGTTAGTCCTTCTCCTGTTCTACTCGTTGATTGCCAGGTGACCCTCCCTGACATCCATGCTGGAAAGATAGACAGGTTACCCACTGCTTAAATAATCACTCTCCATGGTAAGTCTGATACTTAAAAGATGTGGTGATTATTACAACAGTCAACATAGAGCAAGGCTGAAAAGACTAAGTTTATTATTGATCAAAAGTGAAGCTTTCAACCAATAAATCCACTAGAATACAAGGCAGGCATGTACTTACAGTAGAGTTGGGAGCTGTGAGTCTAGTGATTTACTGTTTAACCAGAGCCCCACACGTCACCTTTTGGGGGGGGGGAAAGGGAGGGGAAGGGATAGCGGGAGCTAGACTGACCCTACCTTAACAAGCAGCCGGCAGTCAAACTATCACTTTCAGGGAGGGGGAGAAAAGGCGGGAAAAACGGGAGCTTGACTTACCCTACCTTAACTAGTAGCCGGCAGACAAACTATCAGTTTAGGGGTTGGGGGAGAAAAGGCGGGAATATCGGGAGCTAGACTGACCCTACCTTAACGAGTAGCCGGCAATGAAATTATTGTTAATATATATATATATTCCCTCTCTACTCCTATCTATTGAACTTTTCCCCACAAGACACATGTGCAACTCTTGGGTATCTTTATTGAGGAAACGTTTCGCCACACAGTGGCTTCATCAGTCCATACAAAGAGAAACTTGAAGAACAGGAGGAGAATGAGGTAATCAGTCCCTTAGCCTTGAGTTGATGTGGTCAGTCCATCAATCGTGATGGACTGATCACATCGACTCAAGGCTGAGGGACTGATTACCTCATTCTCCTCCTGTTCTTCAAGTTTCTCCTTTGTATGGACTGATGAAGCCACTGTGTGGCGAAACGTTTCCTCAATAAAGATACCCAAGAGTTGCACATGTGTCTAAATTATCAACGTGTCGGTTCTCTGAACCATTGATCTACAATCACCAGATCTTCATTAAAGTTAAGTGTCAATTATTCTATTGTTATTATTCTATTGTTATTGTTGTCATTGTAATTATTGCATTAAACTTAATATTTCATGTGGTATTTTTTTTTTCATACTTTTGGGTGATATGCACGGATTAATTTGATTTCCATTATTTCTTATGGGGAAAATTGATTCGCTTTTCGATTTTTTCGGCATTCGATGAGCTCTCAGGAACGGATTAATATCGAATACCGGGGGTCCACTGTATATTGAAATAACCCATCTGGAGTGACAAAGGCTGAAATTTCCTTGGCTCACTGGGTGAGGGGTATCTGATAATAACCTTTAAGTCCAGTTTGCTCAAAAACTTTGCCCCTCCCACAGCATCAATCACATCATCCATTCATGGCAGAGGGTAACAGTCAGCCTTCATTACTTCATTTACTCTGCGATAGTCAGTGCACATACGCATAGATCCATCAGGTTTGGGAACCATCAGGCATGGAGATGCCCACTGACTCTGGCTAGGCACTACAGACTTGTTTTGAAGTAGGAATTTCACTTCTTCCTCCATGTGAAGCTGTTTTGTTGGGTTCATGTGGTAAGGAGCCTGCTTTATTGGAACAGCTTCCCCGACATCCACATCATGGGGAGGCAATTTACTTACTTTGGGTACATCCCCAAACAAATTTGGAAATTTTTTGAGTAACTGAACCAAGTCACAGGCTCCTGTTACACTGAGTCCCCTCATGTGTGCCAAGGGATTTTGCAAGATGGCTGAATTGTACAGCCTTACTTCTGTTGTTACAGGAAGTTTTTCAGTATCGTCACACTCAACTTGGATGGCAGCAACTCCTGCCCTAGAATGGTATTTTTTCAACCTGTTAATATGCACAGTCCTTTGTGATTTGCGATGGCCAGGTATCTTAATTACATAATTGGGACCAGACCTGCCTGTGATGACAAAGAGTCCATCAAATCGTGCAGCCAAGGCATGTCCCAGAACTGGCTCCAAAGCTAACACTTCCTCTCCAACACTGAAGGAGCGAGGAGCTCCCCTTTGGTCGTACCGCTGCTTCATGGCCCTCTGACTAGCTTTGAGGTTGTCTGCTGCCATCCGTCTCACCTGGTCCAGTCGTTTCCTGAAAAAGAGAACATCTTCCGGCGGGGAAGCCTCATTTTCACCGCTCAACCAATGCTCCTTGAGAATAGTCAGTGGCCCCCTCACTGGATGATCATAGACGGGCTCGATAGGGCTGAAACTGAGAGATTCTTGGGTGCTTTCCTGCATGGCAAACAAGATAAAGGGGATTCCCTCATCCCAATCACTAGTGTTATTCATACAATAAGCTTGCATCATTGTCTTAAGAGTTTGATGAAATCTCTCTACTACTCCCTGAGACTGAGGGTGATAGGCAGTTGAAAATTTAGGGTGTTCATTTAACCCCTTTAACACATTCCTAAATAATTTTGAGGTAAAGTTAGACCCTTGATCTGTTTGTACCTCCTGAGGAAAGCCAACATTGGAAAATAACTTCAAAGCCCTTAAGACCACTCGAGCTGTTATCTTGTGTAGAGGGATTGCTTCTGGATACCTGGTAATGGAGCAAATAATCGTTAGTAAATAATTATTTCCCATTCTGGTCCTTGGGAGTGGGCCAACGACATCCACTACCAGCTTGCTGAAGGGTTCACCTGGTGCTGAAATTGGCTGAAGGGGAACAGGTTTAATGCGTTGATTAGGTTTCCCTATAAACTGGCAGACATGACAGGTCTTTATATAATCTCCTACCATCTCCCACAGCCAAGGCCAGAAGAAGTGCCTGGAAACCCTGGATACTGTTTTAGCAATACCTAAGTGTCCACCTAGAGGTGTGTCATGCACTAAGCTAAGAACATGGTTTCTATAAGGCTCAGGCACCACGACCTGGTGACAAAAACTTGGCTCTCCTTCTACTGGTACTGCAACCGAAGGTGCCTTCTTCATTGGTATACCTTTCCTGAAATGGAAGCATTTACTTAAACGTAAAGATTCCTCCTCAGTCACAGCTGAGGCTCTGATCGACTTAAGAGTGTCATCACACCCCTATGCAGCAATTAACTGCATCATAGTAGGCCCAGTCTCCCTCACACTATTTCCCTGATCCCTGCACTGATAGGCTCGACTCGGGTTGTGGTATCCTTTTCTTCAGTTGACTGCAGTTCAGCATCAGAAAATAGAGTTTCCAAACCTAAGTCCTCACCATCCTCATGAGAAATATCAGGATTACCCTTGGCAGCCTGGTCACGAGACATACTTCTTGTGATGGCACCAACAGGGAAAAGGTCTGGCAGGGTTTCCCTAGCCTTCTTCTCCTAAACTTTGGGGTCTGGTTCCCCCATACTAGTGGTTCCTCACTGTCTAACAGACCCATAACGTTATTCCCCAATAAGAGGTTAACCCCTTTGAAGGGAATTTCATCTGAGATACCTACAGGGAGATAGCCAACTTGGTATGCAGATTCTACCCATAATTTGTATACAGGTGTTCTTATGGGTGAGCCTGTAATACCCTTCAATAATGTATCTACTCCAGTATAACTATTCTTAGACACTGGCAGCATTCCAGCACGTAGCAAGGAGTAGGTGCTACATCCATCTCTCAAGGACAGTATGTTCTCAACCCTACCCACATCCTTATGCAAGGCAACTGTGGGCTTACTAGAAAATACCTGCATCCTAGGGTCTAGATCCAATGGTTCCTCCTCACCTTGCTTTGAAGACCTAATGCAGGCAACTGGGTGTGTCTGCAGTTAGGGTCCTCTGGGGTGGTTCCTCTCTTTCCTGATCTCGCCATCTTGACCAGCAAAACTTTTGTGTGTGTCCAATTTTGTTTCAGTAGTAACAGGCATAACTCTTAAAGGTATTTTTACCATTTGGTGTAGGACTGGTACTGTTTACCTGAGGACCTGAAACATTATCTGATGATCTAGGTAAACTTTGAGCTCCAGCTGACTTACCTTTTCATTCTATTTTAGAGGGCACCTCAGCCTTTATTTGTCCCTGAAAATTCTTGTCCCACTTACCTTTATGACCATAGGACTTGGAATAAGGCTTAGAACGAGTGAGGAAATTTTCAGAAGGAGCATGACTGTTTTTACTTACCAGCTTCCTGTGAGCCAAGAATCTGTCACCCAAATCCAGTGCTTCTGAAAGATTATCCTGTTTTTGTCCTCCAAATATTCTCTGAGGTCAACAGGGATTGTAATGTACAATTCCTCATGAACCATCAGATCTACTAATTTGTCTTAGTCTCTGCTCACTCCTTTTGAACAAACCCATTTCTTAAAAAGAAACAGTTTCTCATTCCCAAACTCATTTAAGGTCTGTCCATCCCAAAATTTTTGATTTCTGAACTTTTGTCTATATTTCTCAGGTATAAGTTTTTACAGACGAATCTCCAGACTTGAGCTAGAGTTCATCACGGCCACGCTAGCTGGAGATTCGTCTGTAAAAACTTGCATTTGTGGTCACAGAGGTGCCTGTGCTAACCTTTCTCAGGTATCATTTGGTATGCAAGCAATACTTCCTCCTTAATTTTATCATAGAAAAATCGTCCCCTTCCAGAGTCTCTACTCTCTGGAATTCTTTACCCACAAGCTGCGTGCGAACTAGGGTAGCCTACTTCTGTTTGGGCCATCCTTGCTCCAAAGCAGTCTTCTCACAAAAAAAAAAAAAAGAAAAATATCTATCTGGGTCACTCTCTGTAAACTTAGGGACAAAATTTGCAGCTTTAGTTATGTTAAAGTACTGCTCAGGCTCTTGTTCTGAACCTCCTAACCTGTGATGTTCTTACTCTTTAGCTTTCATTAATTTCATTTCAGCCTCTAGCACAGCTAGTTTAAGTCTCATCCTCTCCATTTCCATATCACCTTGAGTAGGTGATCCCTCATGTTCACTTGTACCAGGCATGTTTACTGATGAATTATTACCTTCCTCCCTGAAGCCTGAAAAGTCTGAAGACTCCTCTTCTGACATAGTTCTCATCTTTAAGTCTTTCAGGGTCCGTCCCATAGATCTACGGCTTTACGTTCAAGGTCCAAACCATAGATCTACGCCAAAAGTCTAGCGGCGTCAAATTTAGCACGAAAAGGCTGGTAGGCCTACATCTGAGAGAATGGGTCTGGGTGGTCAGTGTGCACCCTATAGAAAAAATCTGGATGCCCGCATGGCATTGTGGGAACACCAGCAAAGTAGCTTTGTTCATTGTACCTGGCAGCAAGGAAGCTCTCACTCTCCACTCACTCGATTGAATTCTGACTCTCCTCTTCACAACTTACAGTTCTAAGACTAATGGAAATAGAGCTGAAGAGGAATTCTATGGTTTTGAACCATATGGTACCATTGTGCCATATGGTACAATGGTACCATGTGGTACAATGGTGCCATGTCATACAATGGTATCATATGGTACAATGGTATATGGTACAATGGTATCATATGGTACAATGGTACCATATGGTACAATGTACCATATAGTACATTGTACCATATGGTACATTATACCATATGGTACAGGGTACAGGGACCCTAATGGAAATAAGTCTGACTTTTTTGGGTTATCCTAGGTTCTCCAAACATATGCTGCTAAGTATCAATCAATCAATCACTCAATCAAGTTTATTCTCTATAAGGATTACAATCGCAGTTTACAGATTTTGGATATTGTGTGGTTTACATGTTTTAAAATACTAATTACAGAGGGGACCACTAGGACACCTAGCATGGCTAAGCATTTCGGGCAGACTTAGATTAATTCTAAACTTTAAATTATTACAGATTATGGTATTAAGGGTAAGTGACTACATTTTGGCGTATTATAGTTTGTAAGTTTAGCACTGTGAATGCTTTTGTTTTGGCACAATACATAATGTCTATATTGGAGTATCATAGGCAAGCTTATGACTAATTAGGGTTCATTATTTGAAGATTAAGATTCGTATTTCGATGTTTATAGTGGATGGGTAAGTGAGTGTAAGTGTGAACCACCAGGTGGTTTACATGTAGTTAGTTGATGGGGTATATCAGGGAGATAAGATGTTTTCTAACTGTAGTCTTGGAAGTGATGAATGTGTCTGCAGTTCTAGAGTTTTCAGGTAGGGTGTTCCAGATTTTAGGCCCTTTGACACGCATTGAATTTTTGTAAAGGTTTAGTCGGACACGGGGAATGTCATAGAGATGTTTGTGTCTGGTGTTATGCCTGTGGGTCCTGTCACAACTATCAAGAAAGTGTTTTAGGTCAAGGTTAATATTGGAATTTAAGGTCCTGTAGATGTAGATTGCACATTAGTAAGTGTGGATGTTCTGAAAAGGGAGTAAGTTTAGATCTATGAAGAGTGGGGGGGTGTGTTGCCAGGGATGGGATTTAGTGATTATTCTTACTGCGGCTTTTTGTTGGGTTATTATTGTCTTTAGATGTGTTGCTGCAGTTGATCCCCAAGCACAAATAGCATAGGTGAGGTATGGATAAATGAGTGATTGGTATAGTGTGAGAAGGGCAGTTTGTGGCACGTAATATCGTATCTTGGAGAGGATCCCCACCGTTTTGGATACTTTTTTTGTTATGTGTGGATATGGGTGCTGAAATTTAGGTTGGTGTCGAGGTATAGACCTAGGAATTTGCCCTCATTATGTCTGGCAATTAGAGTGTTGTTGATCTTAATGTTAAGTTGCGCAACACCTGCTCTGCTACCAAACATAATGTAGTAGGTTTTGTCAGTTTTAAGTGTAAGTTTGTTGGCTGTCATCCAAGTCAGAATTTTGAGCAGCTCCTTGTTGACAGTGGTGTTGAGGGTGGGAGATGACGTAAGTCGTATCGTCAGCAAAGAGAATGGGCTTCAGGTGTTGGGATACATTTGGAAGATCATTAATGTAAATGAGGAAGAGCAGGGAACCAAGGACACTTCCCTGCAGAACTCCAGTATCAAGTGGCTGTGTTGATGAGGCTGTCTTTAATGGTGACATACTGATACCTGTTAGTAAGGTAGGATTTGAAATATGCAAGCGCATGGCCTCTTATACCATAATGGTAAAGTTTCTGGAGTAGGATGCTGTGGTCTACTGTGTTAAATGCTTTTCTTAGGTCAATAAAAATTCCTAGCAGATATTCCTTATTTTCCAATACTGTGTAAAGCAGATCTAGCATTTTTACAATTGCATCATTAGTGCTTTTATTTTTCCTGAATCCAAATTGGCAGGGGTTGAGTATGTTTTGTGCCGTTATAAATGAATATACAGTGGACCCCTGGTTCGCAATGCTATCGGTATCCGATAAATCTGGTAACTGATGCATTATATCGCAGAAAATTTGCTTCAGTTCCCGTTACAAAACCCGTTATGCGATACGATTCGTATGAGACGTGTCCAGTGTTTACAAGCCAGCCAGTGTGCATGCATCTAAGGATACATTTGGTACATTCTATATTATCCATATTATCACTGTTTTTGGTGCTTTTTTCTGCAAAATAAGTCACCATGGACCCCAAGAAAGCTTCTAGTGTTGACCCATCAAGACAAGGGTGCTAATGACTATTGAAATTAAGGAAATGAGTGCAAAGTGGCTTGAAGTGCAAACCTTTTTTAATGAAAATCACCCTGACACAGCTACTGCAAGCCGTGTTGGCAACCTGTACACTGGCAATGTTGTGAACCACTTTAGGAAAGTCATAAAGGAACGAGAGGTACAGGCCTCTTTGGACAGATATGTTGTGCGACAGAAGTCCAGTGACTCTCAGGCTGGTCCTAGTGGCATTAAAAGAAGAATTCAAATTCAAACTTTATTCTCTATAAGTATTACAATGCTGAGTTTACAGAATTTGGTTATTGTGTGGTTTACATGTAGTAAAATAATAATTACAGAGTGTACCACTAGAATGCCTAGCATGGCTAGGCATTTCGGGCAGATTTATATTAAATCTTAGGTTTAAAATGTTACAGAATTATGAGATAAGTTGGTATTATGGCTAAGTGACTAAATACTAGTTGTGAGTTTAGCAATGTGAATGCTTTTGTTTTGGCACTATACATAGTTTCAGTATTGGAGTATCACAGGCCAACTTTTGACTAGTTAAGATTCATTATTTTGAGATTGAGATTGATATTTCTGTTTATGGTCAAATGGGTGAGTGAGTGTAAGTGTGAACCACCAGGTGGTATTCGTATTATTAGTTGACAGGGTGTATCAGGGAGATAAGATGTTTTCTGATGGTAGTTTTGAAGGTGATGAATGTGTCTGCACTTTTGGAATTTTCAGGTAGGGTGTTCCAGATTTTAGGGCCTTTGACATACATTGAATTTTTGTAAAGGTTTAGTCGGACACGGGGAATGTCATAGAGATGTTTGTGTCTGGTGTCATGCCTGTGGGTTCTGTCACAACTATCAAGAAAGCATTTTAGGTCAAGGTTAATATTGGAATTTAAGGTCCTGTAGATGTAGATTGCACAGTAGTAAGTGTGGATGTACTGAACAGGGAGTAAGTTTAGATCTATGAAGAGTGGGGGGGTGTGTTGCCAGGGATGGGATTTAGTGATTATTCTTACTGCGACTTTTTGTTGGGTTATTATTGGCTTTAGGTGTGTTGCTGCAGTTGAACCCCAAGCACAGATAGCATAGGTGAGGTATGGATATATAAGTGAGTGGTATAGTGTGAGAAGGGCAGTTTGCGGCACGTAGTATCGTATCTTGGAGAGGATCCCAACCATTTTGGATACTTTTTTGGTTATGTGTTGGATATGGGTGCTGAAGTTCAGGTTGTTGTCAAGGTATAGGCCTAGGAATTTGCCCTCATTATGCCTGGTAATTAGAGTGTTGTTGATCTTAATGTTAATTTGCGCATCTCCTGCTCTGCTACCAAACATAATGTAGTAGGTTTTGTCAAGAAGAAGGGAAGTAACCCCGGAAAAGGACTTGCTACCTCAAGTCCTAATGGAGGGGATTCCCCTTCTAAACATTAAAAACTTCGAAACTCTCTCCTCCTCCCATCCCATCAATCATTACCAGATCTTCATTAAAGGTAAGTGTCAATTATTCTATTGTGATTATTCTATTGTTATTATTGTTATTGTAATTATTATATTGCATTAAACTTAATATATCATGTGGTAAAATTTTTTTTCATACTTTTGGGTGTCTTGCACAGATTAATTTTATTTCCATTATTTCTTATGAGGAAAATTGATTCGCTTTCCGATAATTTTGGTTTACGATGAGCTCTCAGGAACGGATTAATATCATGAACTGGGGGTCCACTGTAGTCTCCTGTGCACAAGTTTCTCGAAGATTTTGGATAGCAATGGTAAGTTTGATATTGGCCTATAGTTGTTTACATCTATAGGGTCACCTCCTTTATGTATTGGTGTAACCCTTGGTGTCTTGAGTAGTGTTGGGAAAGTGCTAGTTTCTTGTGACTTGTTAAAAAGTAATGTAATAGCATGCGAAAGGACATGGGCTGCTCGCTTGTACAATAATGGTGGGACTTGAGACAGATTCCTGAGTTACTTTTGAGTGACTTTATAATCGCGGTGTCTTCCGTGGGCTCAGTTGGTACAAGATAGAAGGAATTTGGAAAATTCCCATCTAGGTAGTCCCTGGCACAGGCATTGGTACATGGGATTTTACTGGCGAGATCAGATCCTATGTTTGAGAAGTCGTTTACCTTGTTATCTGTATCAGTGGGATGCATTGGTGTTTCATTAGGTTTAGCTAGGACAATATTCTTGTTTTGTTTCAGTTTGTGGGTCTCCAGAATCTGGGAAAGTGTTTTCCAGGTCTTTTTTATGTCTCCTCTGGTGTCAGTGAATCTGCTGGAGTAGTACAGTTGTTTGGCTTTCTTTATTAATTTGGTGAGAACTGATGAATATTGTTTAAGAATATCTTTGTGTATTAAGCCCTGTCTATATTGCTTCTCATATTGGTGTTTCTTATCTTGGAGGTCGCTGCTGTTGCTGCCGCAGCTTACTTATGATGCCACATGCGCTTGAGTAAGTTTATTCAGGTGTACAGAAATACAATTACATAGATTATCATACATAGCAGCATATGTATAAAATCCTAGGATAACCCAAAAAAGTCAGGGTGACTTATTTCTATAGGGATCCCTGTATCTGTACCATATGGTGTCCTGTACTGTATGGTACCCTGTACCATATTGTACCCTGTGCTGTATGGTACCCTGTGCCATATGGTATCCTGTACCATATGGTATCCTGTACCATATGGTACCCTGTACCATATGGTACCCTGTACCATATGGTACCCTGCACCATATGGTACCCTGCACAATATGGTACCCTGCACCATATGTTATCCTGTACTGCATGGTACCCTTTACCATATAGTACAATGTACCATATGGTACCCTGTAAATTATGATACGGTGTACCATATGGTCAATAGGTGTTGGTGGCACAAGACACCAGCCAAGACTGAGTGGCAACGCAAGCTAGCTACTGACTCCGCAGTTTCCGAGACAAAGCTCTTTGTCATCCACCTCAAGGAACATGTCAAGTTCCTGTACATTTGTAAATATATAATAGAACATTACTAATACAACATTTTTGCATATTTTTGTTGTAAACAATTATTGTAAACAAAATAATGATGAAAATATTAGTGTGTTTATTGTATTGAATACAACAGTGCCATATAGTATCATATGGTACAATTAACCATATGGTATCATTGTACTATATGGTACAATGTACCTCATGGTACCATTGCACCATGTGGTACCTTTGCACCATATGGTATCATTGTATCATATGGTACCATTGTACCAAATTGTGCCATTGTACCATATGGTACCATTGTATCATATGGTACCATTGTATAATGTGCCATTGTACCATATTGTACCATTGTACCATAGGTACAATTGCATGGTACAATTGTATGGTACCATTGCACCCTTTTGCTCCATTGTACCATATGGTACTATATGGTACCATTGTATTCAACACAATAACTGCACTAATATTTTCATCATTTTGTTTACAATAAACTTGTAAACAAGTTTTGTAAGCAATATAATGATAAACAAATTAGTGCAGTTATTGTGTTGAATATAATGAGTGTACACTTATACAGTATACATTATATTGGTCTCACAGACCACAAATGTTATTAGAAAAAGAAAAAAATTAGAAAAGAAAAGAAAAAAGTATAAAAAAAAGTAAAATAAAAAAATGCAATTTTGTGGAAGTCACTGATGTTGCCGCCACCTGGTCATTTTGGGTCAACTTCCCACCGCTGTATCTCGGTAAGTACTGATCTGAAAAAAAAAAAAAATTTTTTGTTACCCTCACAAAAATATTATCTTTAATTCTGGGGCACCCATTCCGATTTTGGCCTTGGACCCAGAAAGGGTTAAACACTTGCTTCCCTCTTACAGTATCAGTGGACAAAGTTTTCCCACAAATAAAATAACACAAGTTGAATGTAAACTATGCACATAGCACTTACCATAACCACAACAAAAATGTGTTACTCAACCTTTCTCCCACCTTAGGAGAAAAACAACCTGTAAACTAATATATGAAAACAACACTTCCACTGACACCACCTTGGTAAATCTCCTACCAGGAACATGCGACTGTTATTACCCCATACCAGTACATATAGTTCAATGAATGTTTTGAGTTATTTTAGCAGTCAAATAACTCTCCCGGTCAAGCTCCCATGTTATGTTGGTTTGTCCTTTATTACTTTGATAGTAAGGTTCTCACTACATGTTCTAGTGTGGGGTAGCTTTTTACATAAGGGCCTTATCAGTCTAGGGTAATACTTACATTCATGATTGATCATCCTCAGTCTCTGAAATCCTTTCACCAGTCCTCTTCACAGGTTATTTAAACCTGTGAAGAGGACTTCTACCACAAAATATATACTTATATTCAGGTAGATATATACAAAATATACAATATACAAAACATAAGTCTACACACTCCTTAGCTGCTCTCCTGGGAACAGCCCACATGGTGCATCTCAGCAATTTACCCTTCTCTCTTCTTGACTAATCTCTGGACTAACCAGTGTTTTGACACACTTTAGTCACCCTGGGTATGGTGGCCACAACTTAAGTTATTAAACCTTTGACTGTCGCAGGCCCGTTTCTAAAACTGTCATTCTATGTCGCAAAATATTTGAAAAAAAAAAAAAAAAAATTTCATATGAAAATGATAAGATTATTTTTCTGAGTGTTTTAGTCCAAAAAAAAATTTTGCCATCAGTACTTACCGAGATATAGAGGCGTGAAGTTTGCAGAAAATGAGCTGCGTATGGCAACAGCGGCGACTGCCGCTCACCCGGTAAGCTTTGGTTTACTTGTATTTGAAGGTTTGTTTTTTCACTTATTTTATTTTTTCACATAACCTATGTGGCCTGTGAGACCAAAGTAAGGTGCAATGTGCATATATACACTCATTGTATACAACACAATAAGCACACAAACATAATTATCAATATATTGTTTACAAAACTTGTTTACAAGAACAAACAATACAAACAATTTTTTATTACTATTGTTCTATAACATATATACCAATGTACAGTCACCGAACATATTCCTAGAAGTTCTGCAGCTTGTGGAACTCTTTGAAACATGTTTTCATACACAATGGTATTTTACACTCCTCACACACAAAACTATTGCGTGTGCATTTTTGTGGACTTTTTTTTTTATGTGCAAAGACAAAACACCTCGTCTGAGCAGTTTTCTTCAAAGTATTAGCAGGCAGTTGTGTTATATAGTTATCCTAGGTAAATGGTCATGTGTCATCATTCCTTCCTTCCTGCATTTGTTTCCTACCTTTGTTCCTACCTTCCTGCATTCCTTTCCTACCTTCTTGCATTCCTTTCCTACCTTCCTGCAATCCTTTCCTACCTACCTTCCTACCTTCCTGCATTCCTTTCCTACCTTCATTCCTACATTCTTTAGTCTTTCCTTACTTTTTTCCTTCCTTTCATCTCGTCCTTCCTTCATTCCTGCCTTCCCTTCTTCATTCCTTCTGGTTTCTATAATATATATACACATATATAGTCACTGGATACTTTCTTGTAACTGCTATTTTCTTCATTCATCAAGCTTGTCTTGTGTGCGAGTGTATGGCTTATAATTGTTTTGAGTCAGGAGTTGGCAGCTGTCAAAATGACATATTGTCTGATTACTCACTCCCTCTACTGCCTGTCAAAACAATGGAGTCGGATGCTGCTTCCCCTCCATTCTATCTAATTATCTTTCTCCCTCATTCTATCTCTTTCAATCTCTCTCTCTTTCTATCTGTCTGTCTATCTCTATCTCTCAGGTACACATAAATACAAGCATACATAGTGTAAATTACCTAGGATAACCCAAAAAATCCAGGAAAGTGCTATACTCTGCTTGAAGATGTGAGTAAACGTGATGATGACACAGTCTTGTGGCTCTCTCTGAGACAGAGAGCTAGAAGGATGGACAGGGAAGTTGGCAGACAGACAAATAGACAGACAAATGTTTGTGTACCAGCAAAAGCAAAGGGAGGGCGATGGTCATCTAATCTTTTCTTATCAGCTACACCCTCCTCCACCCTCGTTTACACTCATCAAACGTCAGCTCTTATCAGATGTTATCTCACCTTATCTTGTCACTGTCATGGGGTGGACTTTTTTTTTTCTTGCTTCAAGGGAACAATATTATTACATCATCATCTTCTTCTTCTTCCTCCTCCTCCTCCTCCTCCTCCTCCTCTTCCTCTTCCTCTTCCTCTCCTCCTCCTCTTCCTCCTCCTCCCCCTCTTCTCCTCCTCCTCTTCCTCTTCTCCTCCTCCTCTTCCTCCTCCTCCTCCTCTTCTTCCTCTTCCTCCTCCTCCTCCTCTTCTTCCTCTTCCTCCTCCTCTTCCTCTTCCTCCTCCTCCTCCTCCTCCTCCTGTTCCTCCTCCTCCTCCACAACCTTTGGTCTCAAACTCCTGGAAATCATGAAATTGATCTTCACTGACACTTCCATCTGTGTTAGAGCATCACTTGGGAAGAGAAGAGTCCCAGATTTGCTGGGGAGTCACATATTTCTTACCGCTAAGCATGCTGAAAAAGATGACTGAAATGGCATTCCCCCAATGCACCACTGGCTCCCCGATTTTTTTTATATGGTGCACACTGACCATGGAGACCCATTCTCTCAAATGTGGGCCTACCAGCTTTCTCCTGCTTGATTTGAAGCTGCTAGAATTTTGGCGTATGAATATGCCAAACACGGTCGCTCGTTAGATGTATATATATATGACTGAAACAGTCAAAGGGTTAATATTCTTTGACACCAAGAGACACTTCAGGATTTGGGGTTGTGACAGTCAAAGGGTTACAACTGTATTATTACAGTAATGTAAACTGTTCTAATTATAATATATTTTGCTGTCTGTCTACTATAAATTTATTAATTATAGATTTTGCTTCCTCCCATTGTTGTTATAATACATAATTAAAATTTACTGCTCCATAACTTATGTCCAGTTTTAATTACAGTAGACCGTCATTTAGCACTGTAGTTACGATCCTGAAAATGCCATGTTAGGTAAAATTGTGTTAGATGAACTGAAGAACTTATGGGAAAAATAGGGTTACATTCCTCGGAGCCCCCCAAAAGCCAAACAACTTTCTTTTAGGTCTCCACATCTTACAAAAATAAAATTGAATACGTACTGTAGTTCATTGTTGTGATGTATTATGTTGTTTTTATTACTTAAGACTGCAAATTTAACAGAAATAATAGTATTTCTTACCTTAAATTGTGGGTGCTGGTGTTTATGGATGGTTGTGAAGAGAGTGGAGAGTTATGTTGTGGTCCTACTGTGCTGAGGTGGATGGTAGAGGTTCTGGTACTAAAGTCGATGGTTGTACTGGATTATCTAACTTTAAGTCATTCATTCAGTCAGTCAAGTCACTCAGTAAGTCAGTCAAGTCACTCCTCAAGTCAGTCAAGTCACTCAGTCAGTCATTCAGTAAGTCAGTCAGTACTGGATTATCTAACTTTAAGTCATTCATTCAGTCAGTCAAGTCACTCAGTAAGTCAGTCAAGTCACTCCTCAAGTCAGTCAAGTCACTCAGTCAGTCATTCAGTAAGTCAGTCATTTAGTAAGTCAGTCATTCAGTCAGTCTCACAAACTCATGTTTACCTCTTTTTCTGTGTACAAAGTAACACTTCATTACGGCTACAGGTTTATCTCTTGTCTAATACCTTTTTTTCTTTGTTAATTCTAAGACTTAAGTGCTTATAACTTTGGAGGTAGTAGGTTGGTAGACAGCAACCACCCAGGGAAGTAATACCGTCCTGCCAGATGACTTTGAAACAAAAACCTGTAACTCTTTTACATGATGGTAGGATTGCTGGTGTCCTTTTCTGTCTCATAAACATGCTAGATAACAGGGATATCTTGCTTCTCCTACTTACAGTTTGGTCACACTTCACAGACATGCACATGCATATATATATATACATAAATCTATGTTTTTTTCTCCTTTTTCTGAATAGCTCTTGTTCTTCTTTATTTCCTCTATTGTCCATGGGGAAGTGGAAAAGAATCTTTCCTCCATAAGCCATGTGTGTCATATGAGGCGACTAAAATGCCAGGAGCAATGGGCTAGTAACCCCTTCTCCTGTAAATATTTACTAAAAAAGAGAAGAAGAAAAACTTTATAAAATTGGGATGCCTGAATGTGCGTGGATGTAGTGCGGATGACAAGAAACAGATGATTGCTGATGTTATGAATGAAAAGAAGTTGGATGTCCTGGCCCTAAGCGAAACAAAGCTGAAGGGGGTAGGGGAGTTTCAGTGGGGAGAAATAAATGGGATTAAATCTGGAGTATCTGAGAGAGTTAGAGCAAAGGAAGGGGTAGCAATAATTCTGAAGGATCAGTTATGGAAGGAGAAAAGAGGTATGAATGTGTAAATTCAAGGATTATGTGGATTAAAGTAAAAGTTGGATGCGAAAAGTGGGTCATAATAAGCGTGTATGCACCTGGAGAAGAGAGGAATGTAGAGGAGAGAGAGAGATTTTGGGAGATGTTAAGTGAATGTGTAGTAACCTTTGAACCAAGTGAGAGAGTAATTGTGGTAGGGGACCTGAATTTTAAAACAGGAGAAACTTGAGAGGGTGTGGTAGGTAAGTTTGGGGTGCCAGGTGTAAATGATAATGGGAGCCCTTTGATTGAACTTTGTATAGAAAGGGGTTTAGTTATAGGTAATACATATTTTAAGAAAAAGAGGATAAATAAGTATACAAGATATGATGTAGGGCAAAATGACAGTAGTTTGTTGGATTATGTATTGGTGGATAAAAGACTGTTGAGTAGACTTCAGGATGTACATGTTTATAGAGGGGCCACAGATATATCAGATCACTTCTTAGTTGTAGCTACACTGAGAGTAAAAGGTATATGGGATACAAGGAAAATAGAAGCATCAGGTAAGAGAGAGGTGAGGGTTTATAAACTAAAAGAGGAGGCAGTTAGGGTAAGATATAACCAACTGTTGGAGGATAGATGGGCAAATGAGAGCATAGGCAATGGGGTCGAAGAGGTATGGGGTAGGTTTAAAAATATAGTGTTAGAGTGTTCAGCAGAAGTTTGTGGTTACAGGAAAGTGGGTGCGGGAGGGAAGAGGAGTGATTGGTGGAATGATGATGTAAAAGAGAGTAGTAAGGGAGAAAAAGTTAGCATATGAGAAGTTTTTACAAAGTAGAAGTGATGCAAGGAGGGAAGAGTATATGGAGAAGAAGAGAGAGGTTAAGAGAGTGGTGAAGCAATGTAAAAAGAGAGCAAATGAGAGAGTGGGTGAGTTTTTATCAACAAATTTTGTTGAAAATAAGAAAAAGTTTTGGAGTGAGATTAACAAGTTAAGGAAGCCTAGAGAGCAAATGGATTTGTCAGTTAAAAATAGGAGAGGAGAGTTATTAAATGGAGTGTTAGAGATATTGGGAAGATGGAGGGAATATTTTGAGGAACTGTTTAATATTGATGAAGATAGAGAAGCTGTGATTTTGTGTATAGGGCAAGGAGGAATAACATCTTGTAGGAGTGAGGAAGAGCCAGTTGTGAGTGTGGGGGAAGTTCGTGAAGCAGTAGGTAAAATGAAAGGGGGTAAGGCAGCCGGGATTGATGGGATAAAGATAGAAATGTTAAAAACAGGTGGGGATATAGTTTTTGAGTGGTTGGTGCTATTATTTAATAAATGTATGGAAGAGGGTAAGGTACCTAGGGATTGGCAGAGAGCATGCATAGTTCCTTTGTATAAAGGCAAAGGGGACAAAAGAGAGTGCAAAAATTATAGGGGGATAAGTCTGTTGAGTATACCTGGTAAAGTGTATGGTAGAGTTATTATTGAAAGAATTAAGAGCAAGACGGAGAATAGGATAGCAGATGAACAAGGAGGCTTTAGGAAAGGTAGGGGGTGTGTGGACCAGGTGTTTACAGTGAAACATATAAGTGAACAGTATTTAGATAAGGCTAAAGAGGCTTTTGTGGCATTTATGGATTTGGAAAAGTTGTATGACAGGGTGGATAGGGGGGCAATGTGGCAGATGTTGCAGATGTATGGTATAGGAGGTAGGTTACTGAAAGCCGTGAAGAGTTTTTACGAGGATAGTGAGGCCCAAGTTAGAGTATGTAGGAAAGAGGGAGATTATTTCCCACTAAAAGTAGGCCTTAGACAAGGATGTGTGATGTCAACGTGGTTGTTTAATATATTTGTAGATGTGGTTGTAAGAGAAGTAAATGCAAGGGTCTTGGCAAGAGGCATGGAGTTAAAAGATAAAGAATCACACATAAAGTGGGAGTTGTCACAGTTGCTCTTTCCTGATGACACTGTGCTCTTGGGTGATTCTGAAGAGAAGTTGCAGAGGTTGGTGGATGAATTTGGTAGGGTATGTAAAAGAAGAAAATTGAAAGTGAATACAGGAAAGAGTAAGGTTATGAGGATAACAAAAAGATTAGGTGATGAAAGATTGGATATCAGATTGGAGGGAGAGAGTATGGAGGAGGTGAATGTATTCAGATATTTGGGAGTGGACGTGTCAGCGGATGGGTCTATGAAAGATGAGGTGAATCATAGAATTGATGAGGGGAAAAGGGTGAGTGGTGCACTTAGGAGTCTCTGGAGACAAAGAACTTTGTCCTTGGAAGCAAAGAGGGGAATGTATGAGAGTATAGTTTTACCAACACTCCTGTATGGGTGTGAAGCATGGGTGATGAATGTTGCAGCGAGGAGAAGGCTGGAGGCAGTGGAGATGTCATGTCTGAGGGCAATGTGTGGTGTGAATATAATGCAGAGAATTCGTAGTCTGGAAGTTAGGAGGAGGTGCGGGATTGCCAAAACTGTTGTCCAGAGGGCTGAGGAAGGGTTGTTGAGGTGGTTCGGACATGTAGAGAGAATCGAGCGAAACAAAATGACTTCAAGAGTGTATCAGTCTGTAGTGGAAGGAAGGTGGGGTAGGGGTTGGCCTAGGAAAGGTTGGAGGGAGGGGGTAAAGGAGGTTTTGTGTGTGAGGGGCTTGGACTTCCAGCGGGCATGCATGAGCGTGTTTGATAGGAGTGAATGGAGACAAATGGTTTTTAATACTTTACGTGCTGTTGGAGTGTGAGCAAATAACATTTATGAAGGGATTCAGGGAAACCGGCAGGCCGGACTTGAGTCCTGGAGATGGGAAGTACAGTGCCTGCACTCTGAAGGAGGGGTGTTAATGTTGCAGTTTAAAAACTGTAGTGTAAAGCACCCTTCTGGCAAGACAGTGATGGAGTGAATGATGGTGAAAGTTTTTCTATTTCGGGCCACCCTGCCTTGGTGGGAATCGGCCAGTGTGTTAATAAAAAAAAAAAAAATTTCGTGCCACTTTCATCAACACTGGTATGGCTACTTGGTGTCATGATTGCTTGGCAGATACAACATATAGTAATTAAAATATCATTACATAATTCACAAACACAGCTGCCTTGTAACAGAGAAAGACTGGACTGGACACACATGAATTACGAATGCTGGGATTGTGGGGTAGTGTCGAGGAGTGGTAGGGGATGGCAGGGGGTCTCCTTGGCTGCTCCACAACAAGGCAGCTGCTTGAGCAAAAGAGAATTTTTTTTTCGTTCCCACAAACTGTATGGTGTCAAATTAATTATAGAACGTGTTACATAAAATTGTGCCGCAAATCTTCAATCGTGTGATGCTCAAATTGTGCCAAATAAACTCATGCTAAATTACAGTCTACTGTAGCCTGCAAGCATTCGAATTAGTCTGCCCAAAATGTTCGTGCATTCTAGTGGCTTTCTTTGTTCTTGACAATATTTTATTACTTGTAAACTACACTTTGTACTGTACAAAGCAATAAATTATTTAATTTGAGGTACCCTGAGTTTCATACAGCTCCCAACTCGAACAATTATGTAAGTGTATTATTGTAAGTGCTTTTGTAAGTGTATTTTGGGGGTCTGAAACAGAATAATCTAATATACATTATTCCTTATGGGAACAAATTCGTTCGGTAATGGCACTTGAACAGCTTTCTGGAATGAATTATGGCCAAAACTTGGGGTATCACTGTATTGATAAAATCACAGAATGATCTCACAATAGTCACTATAAAGAATTTTTCCACACTTATCAATTATATTAAATAAAAGTATAATGTTGACAGGTGGTAAATAGACACTTAATGCAGTGGAATGTTTACTAATACTGTTTGATGTTTTTGCCCATGAGGTACAGTGGAACCTTGTATTTTGGCCATAATTTTTCCAGAAGGTTGGCCTAAATTTGAAACAGCCTAAATTTGAAGCTATATTTCCCATAAGAATTAATGTAAATACAATTATTCTGTTACAGACACCCAAAAATATTAACAAAAAATACATTTTTTAACCCCTTGACTGTTGCAACCCCCAATCCTGAAGTGTCTACTGGTGTCGCAAAATTTAAAAAAAAAAATATTTTTTTCTTATGAAATGATAGAGAATCTTTTCCCGATTGTAATGACACCAAAAACACAAAATTTGATGGAAAACTGATAGAACTACACTCTCGCAAAATTAGCGACCCCGGCGATATTTACAAATCGGCAATTTCGCCCACTTTTAGCTCTATTTTTGGCTAATTCCATTGTTCCAGTCGACCAAACTCATAGCTGTTTCTTTAGAACTCCATTTCTTCTATCGATTGAGTTCAAGAAACTGCCCATTTACTGATTTCAACTACCCAATAACTTGGTCAGAAATTTGCAATTTGGCCAATTTCATGAAAATTAAAAAAATATGAGAATTTCAAAATAGGGTCCAGAATGAACAATGCAGACATTCCTGGCTCTAAAATAACATTTTCTTTGTTCATCAGTCACGTCTTCAGGCCCCTCCGATATATTACTCTTGCTTTCTATTTTGAATTTTTATTCTAACAAAAAATAGAAGATTTACTGTTATGCAGACTACTGCATTACTGTAATAATTGTATAAATAACATCAACCCATTCATGACTGCATATTAGAATGGCTAGTTGGACATATATTGGACAGTGACATCATTTGTTTACTTTTGAACATCGGGAAAAATCAAACATTTCCCCTACTTTGAGCTCCATTTCCAGGTTCTTTTTTATAGTAAAATCAATCAAAATCATCTCTTTTTCTATAATATGTTTTCCATTCTATCAAATGAGACCAAGAAAATGAGAATACAACCATAAATACTATACAAAAATACACCACAAAATCTGCATTTTAATTAAAAAAAAAACGGTCGGAGTTTTTTTTTTTCTCATTGTGCACTGCATGCTCCAGGATTTTTTTTTCATGGTGCACACTGACCACACAGACCCATTCTCTCACATGTGGGCCTACCAGCTTTCTCTTGCTTGATTTGAAGCCGCTAGAATTTATGAGTATATATATATGTCAAACACGTTACCTCGTAAGACGTATATATTCGACCTCGACAGTCAAAAGGTTAAAGATTAATTATAGTTTTACAAACACAAAACAATGAGAACTAAATAAAATACAGTGGAACCTCAAATTTCGAACTTAATCCGTTCCAGGAACTAGTTCTAAATTCGACAAGCCTGAAATTCAAAGCAATATTTCCCATAAGAAATAATGGAAATACAATTAATCCGTTCCAGAAACCCAAAAATATTCACAAAAAAAAATACATTTTATAGAGATTAATTACAGTTTTACATACAACAAATACTATAGTTTTTAATTATGTATAGTAATACATATAAAATAACATTTTTACTTACCTTTATTGAAGATTGGTGATGGCATCTGGAAGATAGGGAGGAGGAGTGAGGGAGTTGTGGTTATTGTTTGGAAGGAGAATCCCCTTCCATGAGGACTTCCAGTATCAAAGCCCTCTCTGGGGTTGCTTCCCTTCTCTGTATTTTAATGCCACTAGGACTAGCTTGAGATTCATTGGACCCCAGTCTCACAAAATAACTGTCTTCAGTCCTCTGTTTTTGTCTCACAAAATAACTATCCACAGTCGTCTGTTTGTCTCACAAAATAACTGCCCACAATAGTCTGTTTCTGTCTCACAAAATAACTGTCCACAATCATCTGTTTGTCTCGCAAAATAACTCCACAGTCGTCTGTTTCTGTCTCACAAAATAACTGTCCACAGTCATCTGTTTCTGTCTCACAAAATAACTGTCCACAATCGTCTGTTTGTCTTACAAAATAACTCCACAGTCTGTTTCTGTCTCACAAAATAACTGTCCATAATCGTCTGTCTCACAAAATAACTCCACAGTCGTCCGTTTCTGTCTCACAAAATAACTGTCCACAGTCCTCTGTACATCCTGGCAAGCTCAACAAGTCTCACTCCAATCTCATACTTCTGTATTATTTCCTTCTTCACATCTATGGTGTTTCTCACTTTCTTTACCACAGGGGTACCGCTAGCAAGTTTCTTTGGGCCCATGGCAGCTTATTTCACAGCTCCACAAGCACTAAACACAATTAAATAATCGTAAAATGTGTGAATGAGATCGCAGGTTAGTGTTCACTCAAGCATAAACAAAGCTAGACTGCTCACGGCGCCTGCACGGGGATGCGGACAGAGCCGGCCAGCGGACAGGTACCGTACCCGGCGGTCCGAAAATAGGGGCGCGTTCGATAATAGGGACACAGTTTGTCCGAAAAAATGGTCTTATTTTCGAAACGTTTGATATGTGATACGTTCGATTTTTGAGGTTCCACTGTATATAAATGAACATTTAAATCACTATTACATACCTTAATTGAAGACTCTTATTGGCTTATGGGTTATGGAGAGAGGGAAGACTGATTGTTGTTTGGAAGGGGAATCCCCCTCCATAAGGACTTCAGCAACAGAAGCCAATATGTGTACGCAAATGGGGCAAACTCTTCTGCGCAACCAATTACAGTTGGTGTCCCACAGGGAAGTGTCCTTGGCCCTCTTCTCTTTCTCCTATACATAAATGACCTTCCAAATGCTTCGCAATTACTCAAACCCACACTATTTGCAGATGACACTACATACGTCTTCTCTCACCCGAGCCCAGTCACGCTAGCCAATACTGTAAATACCGAATTACAGAAAATATCTACCTGGATGAGGACTAACAAACTTACACTAAACATTGACAAAACCTACTTCATTCAGTTTGGTAACAGAGCTACAGATGTCCCTCTTAACATAATGATAAATGGATCACCTATCACAAAGCTAACAGAGGAAAAATTCTTAGGAATCCACCTTGATAATAGACTCAAATTTCATACACATATACAACAAATTTCTAAGAAAATTTCCAAGACTGTAGGCATACTATCGAAGATACGGTACTATGTTCCACAGCCAGCCCTCCTGGCCCTATATCACTCTCTTATTTACCCCTATCTCACCTATGGAATTTGTGCATGGGGCTCAACAACAATTAACCATCTCAGACCACTAATTACCCAACAAAAGGCTGCAGTTAGAATGATAACAAATTCTCACTACAGGCAGCACACTCCTCCAATATTCAATACACTAAACCTACTCACCATACAAAACATCCATACTTATTACTGCACCTATTACATACATAGAACACTTAACTCTGATATTAACCCTCCCCTCAAACATCTCCTTGCCAACCTCAACAGAACACATGACCATAACACAAGGCACAGATCACTCTTTGATGTTCCTCGTGTCCATCTCACACTATGCAAAAACTCAATGCACATAAAAGGCCCTAAAATCTGGAATTCATTACCTGTAAATATAAAAGAAACACTACCTGTTTATAAATTCAAGTCTCTTCTCAAAGATCACTTACTCACCCAAAACCAAATAAATACTGAATAACTGAACCTTATAAATTGTATATCTTAAATGTTTCTCACAATTATATCACATAAATGTTAAACCTAAAACCCAATCTAACTTTATTATTTTTTAAATACACTACCTAACAAAATACTCCATACGACTGAATGTGCAACAATGCATGCAACCATATGACCTGTCTTTGTAATACTCATTTGTGCTTTATAGTTATCTGTTTACAATAATGTATTATCACTGATTTCATCATTGCTTAGTTAATTTTAAGCCAGCCCGAAATGCTATGCATAGTATAAGTGGCTTTGGCATGCTGCTCTTATCTGTATTTTTTTGTACCTCTGTATGTATGCTCAAATTGTTAATAAATAAATAAATAAATAAATAAAAAGGTATCAAAGCCCTCTCTGGGGTTACTTCCCTGCCTGCCTGCTACACTCCCTGCCTCCCTTCCATACTCCCTGTTTCTCTGCCACACTTTCTGTCTCCCTGCTACACTCCCTGCATGCCTGCCACACTCCCTGCATGCCTGCTACACTCCCTGCATGCCTGCTACACTCCCTGCCTCCCACACTCGATGCATGCCTGCTACACTCGATGCATGCCTGCTACACTCGATGCATGCCTGCTACACTCCCTGCCTCCCATCTATACTCCCTGTTTCCTTGCCTCCCTGCTATACTCCCTCCCCTCATGCCAAACTCCTCTCATGCTTGCTACACTCCCTCCCTCCATGCAACTCTCCCTGCTCATGGTGGCTTATTGCACAGTTGCACTTAACCCTTTCAGGGGTTGACAGGCCCTCACCCAGACTTGTTCTCAGGGTCGAAAAATATTCGAAAAAAAAAATTATTTTTTCTTATGAAATGATAGTTTTTTTTGTTTAGTATTACAGGTGAAAAAAAAAATTATGATCAATACTTACGGAGATGCGGAGGCGTTAAGTTGACAGAAATTGAACTGCATATGGCAACATTGCCGACTGGTCGTCACCCGGTAATAGTTTATTTTGGAAATATAAACACATATGCAGTATAATGTGATCCTTTATTGACTACGTTTCGCCCACACAGTGGGCTTTTTCAAGTCACAAACAGAACTACCTGGGGTGGTAGTTCTGGAAATATAAACACACATGCTTTGCAAAGCTGACCACGAACTTCGTTTTAAAGTCTATCGAAAACCCACCAACCAAAACGATCTTCTCCACTTTTACTCTCACCACGACACCAAAACCAAACGTGCTGTAATTATAGGCTTCTTCCTGCGTGCACTCAGAATCTGCAGCAATGAGTTTCTTGAAGAAGAATGCACGATGATTGAACAAGTATTTTCTAAACTCCACTATCCTCGTCACTTCATCAGAGACTGCAGACGACGGGCATTAAACATCTTCAACACACCCAGAGAAGACACTGCCGAGAAGAGATACATAGTCCTCCCCACAAACTCCATTGCCAAACACGTTTCCAACATCTTTTCCAATACCTCATTTCAAGCATCTACCTCCACAACCACGACCATCAAGGACATTACCAGTGATAGACAGGACAAGCTTCCACCCTCTGCAGGGGTATACATAATCCCTTGTAATCACTGCAACAAGTTATACGTGGGCGAAACATCAAGGGACCTCCAAACACGTATTTCAGAACACCAATACGCAAGCAGGTCTGACGACACAAGGAATGCCTGCTTACAACACCGTAATTCACACAACCACTTGATAAACTACAGAAACTCAAGACTTATCGCCACAGAAGACAACACTCAATACCGAAGAATCCTGGAATCATCACTTATTTCTATATCCGACAACTTCAACCAGAATAGTGGCTTCTATAACATAGCTGAACCACTTGCCAAGAAACTTCTTCATCGCTATCCCACATAAGAACACTGTAGAAGGTCTGCTCACAAACTTATCCAATCTCCTTTCCAAGCTACCCAAGTTTTTAGACCTATAACCCCACTCGGTACATCATCAGATGCAGCATTCTCCACCTCACCTCAGCATTCTGAACTGGACTATAAATACTCGCGTTCCTTCCACCCCAGGTAGTTCTGTTTGTGACTTGAAAAAGCCCACTGTGTGGGCGAAACGTAGTCAATAAAGTATCACATTATACTGCATATGTGTTTATATTTCCATTGTGTCGGTATTTTATACTATTTATTTCCAATAGTTTATTTTGTTTTTTTCTACTTTTTCTTTTTTTAATATTTTATTTTTTCAAGTAACTTTTATGGCCTCTGAGATCAATATAAAGACTATTTGGTATATATTCACTCATTGTATACTACACAATAACAGCACAAACTTTGCTGTCATTATATTGTTTACTAAACATGTTTACACAAACCAACAATAAAAAATGTAGTTGATTACTATTTTTCTATCATATATATACACATATACATAGTCACTGGACAGGTTCCTATAACTACAAGAGGTTCTGAAAGCTTGTAGTTGTGTGTGGGTGGACTTGTAAATATGCTGAGTCACCTGCATGTCTTGTGTCACAATGATGCATCATACCATCACTCACTAACTCTCACTGCCTTCCACAACACATCCCTTCCTCCCCACACATACCTACCGTCCTTCTTTTCTTCCTTCTGCCCTTCCTTTCATCCTCTCATCTCTTCCTACCTACCTTCCCTCCTGCCTTCCTGCCTTCCTTCCTTCCTTACTTACTTACTTCCTTTTTTTCTTCATTCAAGTAATTTTATGGCCTGTGAGACCAATATAGGCTATACTGAATGTATATTCACTCGTATGCTACACAATAACCACACAGTCATTATATTGTTTACAAAACATGTTTACACAAACCAACAACAAAAAATGTTGTTTATTACTATTTTTCTATCACATATATACACATATAAAGTCACTGGACACTTCCCAGAACTGCTACAGCTTCTGTAAAACTCACAGTTGTTGTGTGGGGGTGGACTTGTAAATATGCTGAGTCACCAGCATAATTAGTGTCACAATGACAAATTACACCATCACTCACCACGATCACTGCCTGTCAACACCCATCCTTTCCTCCCCTCTCCACCAACCCACATGGAAATAAGTCATTGTCTGAATTTTTTTGTTATCCTAGGTTGATGGTTTTCTTCCTTCCGTCCTTCCTTCCCTCCTTCCTTCCCTCCTTCCTTCCCTCCTTCCTTCCCTCCTTCTTTCCCTCCTTCCTTCCCTCCTTCCTTCCCTCCTTCCTTCCCTCCTTCCTTCCTCTCATCTCTTCCTTTCTTCCTTCCTTTCCTCTTTCCTTCCCTCCTTCCTTTCTTACTCTCATCTCTTCCTTTCTTCCTTCCTTCCTCTCATGTCTTCCTTCCTCCCTACCTTCCTTCCTCCCTTCTTACTTTGTTCCTTCCTTCCTTCAGGTTTCCTGGGCATTGCTTTCATTCACAAACTCCTCAAAACCATGAAATTCATCTTCAATGACACTTCCATCTGTGTTTGAACTGTCACTTGGGAACAAAACAGCCCCAGTCAGCCGAGGAGTGAGGAATTTCTTAGTGCTAGACACAGTGAACAAGGTGTAATAAAATGGCTTTCCCCCAGTGCACCGCTGGGTCTCCGATTTTTTTTGTACTGTGCACACCGACCATGGAGACCCATTCTCTCACATCTAGGCATACCAGCTGTTTCCTGCTTAATTTGAGGCTGCTAGAATTTATGCGTACTAGTACAGCACTAACCCTGGCGTGTAAGCCGTACTAGTATGGCACCAACAATGAAAGGGTTAATAAACAAGTTACATCAACTTCCTAATAAGGCCAATATACCAGGCAGTGGCTGGAATGCGGAGCAAAATTTCTGCCGAAAAACTGGCCTAAATATGAATTGCCGATAAACGCAGTGGCTGAAAAATGAGGTTCCACTGCACTTGGTAAATCAGTGTGGGGGTGAAACATTGTACCAGGTATGGTACCAGCTATTACCAGTTGTTCTTTTATGCTTAATATTTTATGCTTAATTTATTCAGACCAACTTCAACCCGTAAACGGTCCAAACATGTATATAAGTTTTTACCGTTAGTGCCCCAAACGTATATATACATTTTATTTGTCATACATTCAACATTGCCACAATAAGCCCGAGGCACCTAGACATGAGAGAATGGGTGTGCGCACTCACTTTGCACCATATTAAAATAATTGGGGATGCCTGGATGCCATATGCTCTTTTTTCCTATTAAATTTTTTTTTTTTTTTTTGTTTTTTTTTAAATTTGGGGCACTACGCGAGAGAACGTATATATACGTTTGGACTGTTTATGGGTTAAGGGCAAATTTTTAGGTCTTCACCTTGACTGTAGAATCAAATTTCAGACACACATACAGCAAATTTCCAAGAAAGTCTCCTAAACAGTAGGCATCCTTTCAAAGATATGGTACTATGTACCCCAATCAGCTCTTCTAGCTTTGTACCACTCTCGTTTACCCTTACCTCACCTATGGTATTTGTGCATGGGGCTCAACCACAGCAAGTCTCCTTAAGCCTTTAATAACCCAGCAAAAAGCTGCAGTGTGATTGATTACTAACTCCTGCATTAGACAACACACTCGACCACTTTTCAAGAGTCTTAACTTGCTAAATGTACAAAACATCCACAATCATTATTGTGCCTACTACATATACAGAACACAATGTTAACCCTCCTCTCAAACTCCTCCTTGATAACTATAACAGAACACACAACCATAATACAAGACACAGATCACTCTTCGACATTCCCGTATTCATCTATCCCTGTGTAAAAATGCTATCCACGTAAAAGGCCCAAAGATCTGGAATTCATTGCCAGAACAAACTAAAGGACCCCTGTCTGCAAATCAGTTTAACTCTTTCAGGGTCCGTCCCGTAGATCTACGGTTTTACGTTCAGGGCCCAAACCATAGATCTACGCCAAAATTCTAGAGGCATCAAATTTAGCGCGAGAAGGCTGGTAGATGTACATCTGAGAGAATGGGTCTGGGTGGTCAGTGTGCACACCATAGAAAAAATCTGGACGCCCGCATGGCATCGTGGGAACGCCAGCATAGTAACTTTGTTCATTGTGCCTGGCGGCAAGGAAGCTCTCACTCCCCACTCTCCGGGTGAATTCTGACTCTCCTCTTCACAACTTACAGTTCTAAGACTGATGGAAGTGGAGATGAAGACGAATTCTATGGTTTTGAACCATATGGTACAATAGTACCATATGGTACAATGGTGCCATGTCATACAATGGTATCATATGGTACAATGGTATCATATGGTACAATGGTATCATATGGTAGAGTGGTACCATATGGTACAATGTACTATATAGTACATTGTACCATATGGTACATTATACCATATGGTACAGGGTACAGGGACCCTAATGGAAATAAGTCTGTCTGACTTTTTTGGGTTATCCTAGGTTCTCCAAACATATGCTGCTAGGTATGATATTCTATGTAACTTTATTTGTGTAAAACTAAATAAACTTACTTATGATGCCACATGCACTTGAGTACATACATAAGAACATAAGAAAGGAGGAACACTGCAGGAGGCCTGTTGGCCCATACTAGGCAGGTCCTTTACAATTCATCCCACTAACAAAACATTTGTCCAACCCAATTTTCAATGCCACCCAAGAAATAAGCTCTGATGTGAAAGTCCCACTCAAATCCAACCCCTCCCACTCATGTACTTATCCAACCTAAATTTGAAACTACCCAAAGTCCCAGCCTCAAAAACCCAACTAGGTAGACTGTTCCACTCATCAACTACCCTATTTCCAAACCAATACTTTCCTATGTCCTTTCTAAATCTAAACTTATCTAATTTAAATCCATTACTGCAGGTTCTCTCTTGGAGAGACATCCTCAAGACCTTATTAATATCCCCTTTATTAATACCTATCTTCCACTTATACACTTCGATCAGGTCTCCCCTCATTCTTCGTCTAACAAGTGAATGTAACTTAAGAGTCTTCAATCTTTCTTCATAAGGAAGATTTCTAGTGCTATGTATTAATTTAGTCATCCTACGCTGAATGTTTTCTAACAAATTTATGTCCATTCTGTAATATGGAGACCAGAACTGAGCTGCATAATCTAGGTGAGGCCTTACTAATGATGTATAAAGCTGCAGTATGACCTCTGGACTTCTGTTGCTTACACTTCTTGATATAAATCTTGTAATCTATTTGCCTTATTACGTATGCTTAGGCAATGCTGTCTTGGTTTAAGGTTGCTGCTCACCATAACCCCCAAGTCCTTTTCGCAATCTGTATGGCTAAGTTCTACATCATTTAACTTATAAGTACTAGGGTTATGGGCACTCCCAAGCTTCAGAACCTTGCATTTATCTACATTGAACTGCATCTGCCACTTTTCTGACCAAGAATAGAGTTTGTTTAAATCCTCCTGAAGTTCCATAACATGTACGTTTGAATCAATTATCCTACCTATCTTTGTGTCATCGGCGAATTTGCTCATATCACTAGTAATTCCCTCATCAAGATCATTGATATATATTATAAACAACAACTGGCCCAAGACTGATCCCTGGGAACGCCACTTGTTACAGATCCCCACTCAGATTTAACCCCATTTATGGACACTCTCTGCTTCCTGTCAGTGAGCCATGACTCGATCCACGAGAGCACTTTTCCCCCAATGCCATGAGCTGCCACTTTCTTTAACAGTCTATGGTGCGGAACTCTATCAAAAGCCTTACTAAAATCTAAGTAAATAATATCAAATTCTTTATCGTGGTCAACAGCCTCAAAAGCTTTACTGAAGAAAGTTAATAAATTAGTTAGACAAGACTGGCCTCTTGTGAATCCATGCTGAGTATCATTAATCAAGCTATGCTTATCGAGATGGCTTCTTTTAATCTCAGCTATAATTGACTCTAGTAATTTGCCTACAATTGAGGTCAGGCTTATTGGGCGGTAATTTGACGGTAATGACTTGTCCCCTGTTTTAAAAATAGGAATTACATTAGCCATCTTCCACATATCAGACACTACACCTGTTTGAAGAGATAAATTAAAAATATTAGTTAATGGTTCACAGACTTCCATTTTGCATTCCTTAAGAACCCTTGAAAAAACCTCATCAGGACCCAGCGACTTATTTTGCTTCAGTCTGTCTATCTGCTTCACAACCATTTCACTAGTGACTGTGATGTTACATAATTTATCTTCTTCTAGCCCACTATAAAAATTGATTACTGGAATATTGTTAGTGTCTTCCTGTGTAAAAACTGAGAGAAAATAATTATTAAAAATCGAGCACATTTCATTCTCTTTGTCAGTAAGGTGCCCATAGTTATTTTTAAGGGGACCTATCTTATCTCTAACTTTTGTTCTATAGACCTGGAAAAAACTTTTTGGGTTAGTTTTAGAATCCCTAGCAACTTTAATTTCATAGTCCCTTTTAGCTTTTCTTATCCCCTTTTTAATGTCCCTCTTAATGTCAATATACTGATTCATAAAATGACCCTCACCTCTTTTGATACGCCTATAAATTCCTTTCTTATGCCCTAGTAGATATTTGAGCCTATTATTCATCCATTTTGGGTCATTTCTATTTGATCTAATTTCTTTATATGGGATAAACGTTCTTTGAGCAGCATGTATAGTGTTCAGAAAACTGTCATATTGATATCTCACTTCGTTACCCCAGTCAACAGATGATAAGTGTTCTCTAAGCCCATCGTAATCTGCTAAGCGAAAATCTGGGACTGTTACTGAGTTATCGCTACTATCGTACTTCCATTCAATGCTAAATGTAATTGATTTGTGGTCGCTAGCACCCAGTTCCTCTGAAATTTCTAAATTATTAACAAGGGATTCATTGTTTGCCATAACTAAGTCAAGCAGGTTATTTCCCCTTGTAGGTTCTGTCACAAACTGCTTCAAAAAACAATCCTGAACTACTTCTAAGAAGTCGTATGATTCTAAATTCCCAGTAAAAAATTCCAATCAATATGACTAAAGTTAAAGTCTCCTAGAATTACTACATTATCATGCCTTGTGGCCTTAACAATTTCCTCCCATAGTAGACTCCCTTGGTCCCTATCTAAGTTTGGGGGATGGTATATCACTCCTAAAATCAGTTTTTCATGCCCCTCTGAAAATTCTATCCAAACAGACTCTGTATGTGTTACTTCAGACTTAATACCCGTTTTTATGCAACAGTTCAAGTGATCTCGGACATACAGTGCCACCCCACCCCCCTTCCCGATACTTCTATCTACTTGGAACAATTTAAAACCCTGAATATGACATTCCGCAGGCATGTCCCGACTTTTTGAATTAAACCACGTCTCAGTTAAGGCAAATACATCAATATTACCTGCACTAGCAACTAATCTCAACTCGTCCATCTTATTCCTAGCACTACGGCAATTAGCATAATAAACATTGAAAGACTCTCCTTTCTCTTTACCCTTCCTGCTCATTTCTGTTTTTTCTACTGAACCTATTACTGTCCTTATCACCCAAAGTCCCTGGCTTTTCAATATCTACCTCATTCTGCTTATTACTAGTTCCCCTAGAACTCGTAATATTACTACACTGGGACTTCACTGTTTTCCTGCCAAAACCCATACCACTAACTATTCCTAGTTTAAAGTCCTAACTGCTCCCTCCACTGCAGTTGCCAGTGCTCCCACCCCAGACCTAGATAAGTGAACCCCATCCCTGGCATACATGTCACTTCCGCCATAGAAGAGGTCCCAGTTGTCAATGAATGTTACCGCATTTTCCTTACAGTATTTGTCCAGCCAGCAATTGACACCAATTGCCCTGGACAACCATTCATTTCCAACTCCTCTCCTTGGCAAAATACCACATATGACAGGGTTCCCACCCTTACTCCTAATTATTTCTATTGCTGACCTATACCTGCTAATCAGGTCTTCACTCCTACGTCTGCCAACATCGTTGCCTCCAGCAACGAAACAGATAATAGGATTGCTCCCATTACCTCTCATGATGTCATCCAGATGGCTAACAATATCCTCCATGCCAGCCCCAGGAAAGCAAACTCTCTGTCTCCTACTCCTGTCCTTCAAGCAGAACGCCCTATCCATATACCTAACTTGGCTATCCCCAACAACAACAATATTCTTACCTTCCTTGGTGTCGTTCGTCGTGATGTTCCCAGTAGTTGACTCACATTCATCGGGTAGCACTGAGAATGTATTAGATGTTTCCACAACAGTTTCCACAGCAGTCTCTTTCTTCTTCATCGTTTCTACCTTTCCATTCGTCTTCTTGATCGTCAACTTCGTTCCCTGCTGTCGAGCCACTGTCCAGTTTCCCTTCTTGACCTGAGGATCAAAACAGGAGGACTACTATGAATCTTCTTGTTTTCCTCGGTCAGTCGCCGAATCTGCAACTTCGCCATCCTCAATTCTTCCTTAAGCTGTTGGTAAAGTTGCTCAATGGAGGGCATCTTGCTTCAATTCGTAGAGAGCGCGCAAACAGGTCTTCACAGAGCTAAGTACACGTCAACACTGCGCAAAAGCCAACTCAATCAGGAGCTACTGCGCAGCACGTCCGCACGGCCCAATAGCGATGTGATGCATTGTGAGTATGTTTATTCAGGTGTACAGAAATACAATTACATAGATTATCATACATAGCAGCATATGTATAAAATCCTAGGATAACCCAAAAAAGTCAGGGTGACTTATTTCCATAGTTATCCCTGTATCTGTACCATATGGTGTCCTGTACTGTATGGTACTCTGTACCATATGGTACCCTGTGCCATATGGTACCCTGTGCCATATGGTACTCTGCACCATATGGTACCTTGCACCATATGGTACCTTGCACCATATGGTACCCTGCATCGTATGTTATCCTGTACTGCATGGTACCCTATACCATATAGTACAATGTACCATATGGTACCCTGTAACATATGATACTGTGTACCATATGGTCAATAGGTGTTGGTGGCATCAGATACCAGCCAAGACTGAGTGAGTGGCGACACAAGCTAGCTACTGACTCTCCAGTTTCCGAGACAAAGTGCTTTGTCATCCACCTCAAGGAATGCGTCAAGTTCCTGTACACTTGTAAATGTATGATAGAACATTACTAATATATAACATTTTTGCATATTTTTGTTGTAAACAACTATTGTAAACAAAATAATGAAAATATTAGTGTGTTTATTGTGTTGAATACAACAGTACCATATGGTACAATGAACCATATGGTATCATTGTACTGTATGGTACAATGTACCATATGGTACCTTTACACCATATGGTACCTTTGTATCATATAGTACCATTGTACCAAATGATGCCATTGTATCATATAGTACCATTGTACCAAATGGTGCCATTGTATCATATGGTACCATTGTTCCATATGGTACAATTGCAATATGGTATCATTGTACTGTATGGTACAATGTACCATATGGTACCATTACATCATATTGCATTGTACCATATGGTACAATTGCAATATGGTATCATTGTGCTGTATGGTACAATGTACCATATGGTACCATTGCATCATATGGTACCATATCGTACCATTACACCATATGGTACCATAAGGTACCATTGCACCATATGGTACCATTGTATATGGTACCATTGTACCAAATGGTGCCATTGTACCATATGGTACCATTGTATCATATGGTACCATTGTATCATGTGCCCCTGTACCATATGGTACCATTGTATCATATGGTGTCATTGTACCATATGGTACCATTGCACTCTATAGCACCATTGTACCATATGGTACTATATGGTACCATTGTATTCAACACAACTGCACTAATATTTTCATCATTTTGTTTACAATAAACTTGTAAACAAGTTTTGTAAGCAGTATAATGATAAACAAGTTAGTGCAATTATTGTGTTGAATACAATGAGTGTACACTTATACAATATAAATTATACTGGTCTCACAGGCCACAAATATTATTAGAAAAAGAAAAAATTAGAAAAGAGAAGAAAAAAGTATAAAAAACGTAAAATAAAAAAATGGGATTTTGCGGAAGTCACTGATGTTGCCGCCACCCGGTCATTTTGGGTCAACTTCCTGCTGCTGTATCTCTGTAAGTACTGATTAGAAAAATTTTTTTTGTCTTATTACCTTCACAAAAATATACTCTTTAATTCTATAAGAAAAAACAATTTTTTCCTTTTTTCAAAATTTCTTGGACACTGGAGCACCACTTCAGATTTTGGCCTTGGACCCTGAAGGGGTTAAGGCCCAAATAAGAAATCACCTCATCACCCAAAATTAACCAGACAAACCATCCCTAATCACTACCAGTTTCTCAAAAGCTACTCATATTGTGCTGATGAATGCTCAACCACTTACTGTCTCGAAATTAGGAAGTCTGTTCTTTTCATTGCTTTAAATAGTAGTAGATTGTAATAAAGGACATCGTAATGTAAATTGTTCCATTGTAATACCAAATTTCATTGTTTTAACCCTTTCAGGGTTTTTGATGTACTAGTAAGTCTTATGCACCAGGGTTATTGACGTACTAGTACAGTGGACCCCCGCATAGCGACCTTAATCCGTGCAAGAGGGCTGGCTGTTATGCGAAATGTTTGGTATGCGAATGAATTTTCCCCATAAGAAATAATGGAAATCAAATTAATCCGTGCAAGACACCCAAAAATATGAAAAAAAAATTTTTACCACATGAAATATACATTTTCCTACACACAAAGAGAAGGATACATGCACAATAGTAGAGTAGTACATGCACAATATATATTGTGCATGTACTACTCTACTAAATGAAGAATAAATGACACTTACCTTTATTGAAGATGCAGCAATGACTGATGAGACACTGTGTCCTGGGAGTGCCTTTTCCTCCTGAGTACTGTAGGTCCTGTTTGGTATTTTCTTCCAGAACAGGCCTTATCACACTGTGTATGCCACTACGATTCTTAAATCTCTCAAACCAACCTTTGCTGGCTTTAAATTCACCAATATGAGCACTAGTTCCAGGCATTTTCCCTGTTCACCTGGGTGTTAGTCGACTGGTGTGGGTTGCATCCTGGGAGACAAGATTAAGGACCCCAATGGAAATAAGTTAGACAGTCTTCGATGACACTGACCTTTTTGGGCTATCCTGGGTGGTAAATCCTCTGGGGTTAATTGTTTCTTGGTATTCTCAATAAGCCACACCAACAACGGTGCTACAGCAGCAGCAGCAGCTGACGGTGGTACAGCAGCAACAGACGATGCTACAGCAGCAGCAGACGATGCTACAGCAGCAACTGACGATGTTACAGCAGCAGCAGACGATGCTGCAGCAGCTGACGGTGGTACAGCAGCAACAGACGATGCTACAGCAGCAACAGACGATGCTACAGCAGCAGCAGACGATGCTACAGCAGCAACTGACGATGTTACAGCAGCAGCAGACGATGCTACAGCAGCAGCAGACGATGCTACAGCAGCAGCAGCAGCTGACGGTGGTACAGCAGCAACAGACGATGCTACAGCAGCAACAGACGATGCTACAGCAGCAGCAGACGATGCTACAGCAGCAACTGATGATGTTGCAGCAGCAGCAGACGATGCTACAGCAGCAGCAGCAGCTGACGGTGGTACAGCAGCAACAGACGATGCTACAGCAGCAGCAGACGATGCTACAGCAGCAGCAGACGATGCTACAGCAGCAGCAGATGGTACTACAGCAGCAGGAGCAGCTGATGGTGGTACAGCAGCAGCAGCTGACAGTGCAGCAGCAGCTGACAGTGCAGCAGCAGCTGACAGTGCAGCAGCAGCTGACAGTGCAGCAGCAGCTGACGGTGGTACAGCAGCAGCAGCAGCTGTACCACCAATAGTAGCGATGGTTAATTGGGGTTTATTATACAACCTGGCCAGCTCGGAGACACGCACTCCACTTTCATACTTATCAATGATCTTTTTCTTCATCTCCATAGTAATTCTCACCCTTATTGCTGTAGGGTTGGCACTAGAAGCTTTCTTGGGGCCCATGGTCACTTATTTTCCAGAAAAAAATCACCAAAAACACTGTAATAATACGAAATGTTCCGATTGTATGCTTGGATGTTACCGCGGAGGCTGGCTGGTAAACAATGCCACCGGCGGAACATGTGAGCGTGGCTCAGGCCGCACATTGGACGCGTCTCGGACGAAGGGCGCTGAGCGGGTTTTTGGGCGGTATGCGAGGCAAAATTTTAGCGATCAAAGCGTCCGGTATGCGGATTGTCCGTTATGCAAGGTGTCCGGTATGCGGGGTTCCACTGTACGCATAAATTCTAGCGTCCTCAAATCAAGCAGGAAAAGGCTGATAGGCGTAGATGTGAGAGAATGGGTCTCCATGGTCAATTTGCGTGGTTCAAAAAAAAATCGGGGACTCAGTGGTGCATTGTTGGAAAGCCATTTTATTACACCTTGCTCACCATGTCTAGTGCTAAGAAACTCCTCACTCCTCGGCTAATTGGGGTTCTTTTGTTCCCAAGTGACAGTTCAAACACAGATGGAAGTGTCAGTGAAGATGAATTTCATGGTTTTGAGGTGTTTGTGACAGAAAGCAATGCCCAGGAAACCAGGAGGAAGGTAGGAAGAAAAGAAGGAAGGAAGGGAGAGATGAAAGGAAGGAAAGAAGAATGTGGAGAGAGACCTGTAATGATTTTTTATTTGCACCAAAAAATAGAAGATTTACTCTTATGTAATTTTGTAATAATTGTATAAATACGTATTATCAGCGCATTTGTGAATGCACATTAGACCCTCCAGCTTACGCGTATTGGATGCGTGACGTCATTTGTTTACTTTTGAACATTGGCAAAAATCGAACATCTTCACTACTTTTAGCTCAGTTTCAAGCCAATTTCAGTATTAAATCCAATCAAAATCATCTCTATTTCTGTAATATATCTTCATTTTATCACATGAGACCAAGAAACCGTGAATACAACTGTAAAAAAGACATACAAATATACAGTGGACCCCCGCTTAACGAACTTTTTTCATTCCAGTAGTATGTTCAGGTGCCAGTACTGACCGAATTTTTCCCCATAAGGAATATTGTGAAGTAGATTAGTCCATTTCAGACCCCTAAACATACACGTACAAACGCACTTACATAAATACACTTACATAATTGGTCGCATTTGGAGGTGATCGTTAAGCGGGGGTCCACTGTACTTCGGAAAGTCACTGTTTTAATCCAAAATTGCACTGTGTGCTGCAGGATTTGTTTTATATGATGCACACTTACCACTTAGATGCATTCTTTCGTATCCAGGCCCAAATTTACCACTCACAGTTTATCCGAGTTAGCTGAGCTCATGGTGTAGAGCTACGGCTTGGACCCTGGCCGTCGAACTATGGGATGGACCCTCAAAGGTTTAATAGCGAATCATTGTTTAATGCATTTTTAAATTATATTCATACACTCAAATTCCATCATTATCCTCTGCATCATCATTACATTAAAATATATTTTTCTAATTTGTTGTAAAATGCAATCTCTCAGATGATATTTCTGACACAGTGCAACTCTCCTTCATAAATACTGTACTATTCACAAGCCCACATGGGTTGCTGTGATAAAACTAAAATTGCTATCATGAAACAGGAAAATTAATGTAATTGTTTTTTGAGTACTGTGGTGCAGAATACTTGTCTAATAAGTTTGGTTATAATATTAGCATTCACTAAAGTGTCAGGATTGGAACCCTAATTTTAGTTTTGTTTTTAAGGATAAAAAAAAGTATAAACTGAAAGAAGAATGACTTTATTTCTGTTTCCAAAATGAAGGAGCCTATCAGCCATCCATGTGTGAAGATGCTGCTATTGTAACACGTATTGGCACAATCTTCCTGGGTGGGCCACCCCTGGTGAAGGCAGCTACTGGTGAGGACATATCTGCTGAAGACCTGGGTGGAGCCACTGTACACTGCAGGTATTACACAACACTGGGTGCTGCTTGTGGTTATACTGTATGCCATTATATCATGTATAGAAAAAAATCTTAGTTAATGTACTGCACTTTATATTCTCTGAGAGATGTAAACAGTTGTCTAATTCTAATCATCTCCCTTAAAGATCTTGTTGCAATTAGCCCTCCACTTTCGTGAGTTCTACTTTCGCGAGCTTCGAACATTTGCGAATGCCCAGCTCCCCAATCATATTTACCATAACATGTATATGCAATATTTTATGATTTCATGTGTTTTATGATTGTTCGTGGTTCAGTAGGTTAAGGAAGCAGTAGTGTTAGGCTAACTAAATGCTGTTATTATATTTCCCAACAATATATTTGCGCATCAAAACATTCGCGAATGCTACAGTTCAGTATTATTATATTTTCCTACATCATATTTGCACACCACACATTCACTATTTTTCAAGATTTGCGAGGTTCTTGACCCCTTAACCCTCGCGAATGTGGAGGGCCTCCTGTATAGCTAAGAGTTATATAGCCCTTACTTATACTTCTCGAGATAAAACCAAGTAATCTGTTGGCCTTGTTGCGCACACTAAGGCACTGCTGTCTTGGCTTTAGATTTCTGCTCACCATGACTCCCAAGTCCTTTTCACATTCTGTATGATCAAGCTCTACTTCACCTAGATTATAGCTTCGAGGGTTATTTTCATTACCAAGGGCAAGTACCTTACACTTATCCACATTGAACTTCATCTGCCATTTTTCAGACCAAGACATTAATTTGTCCAAATCCTGACTGACTGACTGAATGACTTACTGAGTGACTTGACTGGCTTACTAGAGTGACTTGGCTGACTTACTGAATGACTTGACTGACTTACTGTATGACTTGACTGACTTACTGAGTGACTTGAATGTTTTACTGAGTGACTTGACTGACTTAAAGCTGAGTGACTTGACTGATTTACTGAATGACTTGACTGACTTACTAAGTGACTTGACTGACTTACTGAGTGACTTGACTGGCTGAATGACTTATTGAGTGACTTGACTGACTTACTGAATGATTTTACTGACTTATTGAGTGGCTTGACAGGCTTACAGAGTGACTTGACTGACTTACTGAGTGACTTGACTGACTTACCAAAAGACTTGACTGACTTACTGATTTGACTGACTTACTGAGTGACTTGAGTGACTTACTGAATAACTTCACTGAGTTACTCAGTGACTTGACTGACTTACTGAGTGACTTGACTGACTTACTGAATGGTTTGACTGACTTAGTGAGTGATGACTGATTGACTGACTTACTGAATGATTTTACTGACTTACTGAGTGGCTTGACAGGCTTACAGAGTGACTTGACTGACTTACTGAGTGACTTGACTGACATACTAAGTGGCTTGACAGACTTACTGAGTGGCTTGACTTACTGAGTGACTTATTGAATGTCTTGACTGACTTACTGAGAGACTTGACTGACTTACTGAGTGACTTGACTGACTTATTGAGTGGCTTGACAGACTTGCTGAGTGACTTGACACACTTACTGAGTGATTTGACTAACTGCCTTAATGACTTGACTGACTTACTGATTTGACTGGCTTACTGAGTGACTTGAGTGACTTGACTGACTTACTGATTGGCTTGACTGACTTAACTGACTTATTGAATGACTTGACTGACTTACTGAGTAATGATTGACATATTGAGTGACTTGACTGACTTAGTGAATGACTTGACTGACTTACTGAATGACTTGGCTGACTTACTGAGTGACTTCACTGGCTTACTGAATGACTTGACTTACTGAGTGACTTGATTGACTTACTGAGTCACTTGAGTGACTGAATGATTTAATAACTTGACTTATTTACTTAGGCTTACTGAGTGACTTGACTGACTTACTGAATGAATTGACTGGCTTACTGAGTGACTTACTGAATGACTTGACTGACTTACTGAGTGACTTGACTAACTGAGTCATGTGACTTACTGAGTGATTTGACTTAGTGACTTGACTGATCTATTGAGTGACTTAGTGAATGACTTGACTTACTGAATGACTTGACTGACTTACTGAGTAAAGATTGACTTATTGAGTGACTTAGTGAATGAGTTGACTGACTTACTGAATGGCTTGACTGACTTACTGAGTGACTTGACTGACTTACTAAATGACTTGACTTACTGAGTGACTTGACTGACTTACTGAGTTGCTTGACTGACTTACTGAATAATTTAATAACTTGACTGACTTACTGAATGACTTGGCTGACTTACTGACTTGACTGACTTACTGACTTGACTGACTTACTGAGTGACTTACTGAATGACTTACTGAATGACTTGACTGACTTACTGAGTGACTTACTGAATGACTTACTGACTTGACTGACTTACTGAATGACTTGGCTGACTTACTGACTTGACTGACTTACTGAGTGACTTACTGAATGACTTGACTGACTTACTGAGTGACTTGACTGACTTATTGAGTGATGTGACTAACTTACTGAGTGACTTGACTTACCGAGTGATTTGACTGACTTAGTGACTTGACTGATCTAATGAGTGACTTAGTGAATGACTTGACTGTCTTAGTGACTTGACTGACTTACTGAGTGACCTGACTGATTTACTGAATGACTTGACTGACTTACTGAATGACTTGACTTACTGATTTAACTGACTTTATTTATTTATTAATTTGAACATGATACAGTGAAGTACAAAGTTATTACAGTGCAACATGCCAAAGCCCCTTGTATGCAGAGCATTATGAGCAGGCTTAAAATTAACTTAAGATTAACTAAGCAATGATATATTCAGTAGTAAATACATTATTGTAAACAGATAACAATTTAGCACAAATGAGTATTACAAAGACAGGTCATATGGTCAATTACTGTGTTGCTGAGTATTCAGTAGATTGGAGTATTCGGTTAGGTAATGTAATTAAAAAATAAAGTTTGATTGGGTCACAGGTTAGGCATTTATGAGATACAATAATGAGAAACATTTACGAGATACAATTTATGAGATACAATTATTCAGTATTTATTTAGTTGTGGGTGAGTAAGTGATTTTTGAGAAGAGACTTGAATTTATAAACAGACAGTATTTCTTTTATATTCACAGGTAATGAATTCCAGATTTTAGGGCCTTTTATGTGCATTGAGTTTTTGCATAGCGTGAGATGGACTCGAGGAACATCAAAGAGTGATCTGTGCCTTGTGTTATGGTCGTGTGTTCTGTTGAGGTTGGTAAGGAGACGTTTGAGGGGAGGGTTTATATCAGAATTAAGTGTTCTATGAATGTAGTAGGTGCAGTAATAAGTATGGATGTTTTGAATGGTGAGTAGGTTTAGAGTTTTGAATATTGGTGGAGTGTGCTGCCTGTAGTGGGAATTTGTTATCATTCTGACTGCAGCCTTTTGTTGGGTAATTAATGGTCTGAGATGGTTTATTGTTGTTGAGCCCCATGCACAAATTCCATAGGTGAGATAGGGGTAAATAAGTGAGTGATACAGGGCCAGGAGGGCTGACTGTGTAACATAGTACCGTATCTTCGATAGTATGCCTACGGTCTTGGAAATTTTGGGGGAAATTTGTTGTATATGTGTTTGAAATTTGAGTCTGTTATCATGGTGGATTCCTAAGAATTTTCCCTCTGTGAGTTTTGTGATAGGTGATCCATTTATCTTTATGTTAAGAGGGACATCTGTAGCTGTGTTACCAAACTGAATGAAGTAGGTTTTGTCAATGTTTAGAGTAAGTTTGTTAGTACTCATCCAGGTAGATATTTTCTGTAATTCGGTATTTACAGTATTGGCTAGCGTGACTGGGCTCGGGTGAGAGAAGACGTATGTAGTGTCATCTGCAAATAGTGGGGGTTTGAGTAGTTGCGATGCATTTGGTAGATCATTTATGTATATGAAAAAGAGAAGAGGGCCTAGGACACTTCCCTGTGGGACACCAACTGTAATTGGCTGTGCTGAAGAGTTTGCCCCGTTTGTGTACACATATTGGCTTCTGTTACTGGGGTAAGACTTCAGGTAGTTGAGGGAGTGCCCTCTTATACCATAGTGCGACAATTTTATATGGAGCAAGTCATGGTCAACTGTATCAAAAGCTTTATGTAAGTCAATGAAGATCCCCAGTGGGACTTCTTTTTCCTCTATTGCAGTGTATATGTGTTCTAGCATGTGTATAATAGCACCATTTGTATTTTATTAGACCTGAACCCAAATTGACAGGGGTTGAGTATGTTGTGGGAGATAAGGTACGAATAGATTCACTTATGAATTAATTTTTCGAAGATTTTAGAGAGAGGGTGTAAGTTGGATATTGGCCTATAGTTATTCAAGTCTGTTTGGTCTCCTTCTTTATGGATCGGGGTGACCCTTGCTATTTTGAGAATTGTAGGGAAGGTAGAGGATTCTGTGGATTTGTTAAAGAGTGTTGCAATGATTGGTGATAGTACTTGTGACGCTTTTTTGTATATAAAGGGTGGTAAGGTATTTAAATCTCCTGTCTTGTTTTTTGGTGTGTTGATAATAAGGGAGACTTCAGTAGGGTTAGTCGGAGCTAGGAACAGTGTGTTCGGGTAGTTGCCAGTGAGGTAGTCATTGGGTGGGGTATCTGAGCTTGGAATTTTATTGGCAAGGTTTTTTCCTATAGTGGAGAAGAAATTATTGAGTATGTTCTCTGTTTCAGTTGGTGGGAGTTGGGGTTCATCAGGTTTTGTTAATTCAATTTCGCTATTTCGTGATATCTTTTTTGTTCCTAGAATTGCTGATAGGGTTTTCCAGGTCTTTTTTATATCACCTCGTAAGTTGGATAATCTGTTCTCATAATACAATCTTTTAGCCCTTCTTATCAGGCTGGTTAGGATTGACAAGTAACATTTTGTTTGGTCTCTGGTTATGTGACCCATTCTGTACTGTTTTTCGTATAGGTGATTTGTATTTATGGATTTGAAGATGCTGGGTGTTAACCAGGGACTGTTCAGTCTCCTAGCTGTCATCTGTTTAGATTTTTGGGGGCAGTGCTTGTTATAAAGGTATTGGGTCTTTTTAGAAAATTATTAATACATTCGTCAATATCTGTATAGATTTCTAGCTCAGTGTGCCAGTCAATGTTTGTCACTGCTGCTGTGAAGTTATTAATGGCTGCCTCATTGTGAAATCTGAAAGTGACTTTAGTAGTGTCTTGGGGCAATTTGCCAAGGTTTGTGATGAGGAAGGTAGGGTAGTGATCTGTGGTATTATCTGTGATTATGCCTGATTTTAATGGGGATATGGTGTTGGTCCAGATGTGGTCTAGTAGGGAAACACTAGTCTCTGTAACTCTTGTAGGTTTTGTTACTGCTGGTAGCAACATGCAGTTACTCATAGTGTTTGTGAATTCAGTAACGTGTGGGTCCTGGTCTTGCAGGAGATTTATATTAAAGTCACCTGAGAGTAGCAAGTGATCTTTGTTCATGTGTGCATCAGTTATCATGCTTCCTAGGTTGTCACTAAAACGACTAATGTTTGACTGTGGAACTCTGTAGATGTTTATCATGGTGAGAGGTTTTTGTAGGTATTTGGATTTGAATTTAGCTATTGTATATTCCCCATGTTCATCCCTTGTGCAAGTATTAGTGATACATTCTAGTTGGTCTGAGTACTATATAGCTGTGCCACCCCTTTGTTGATCTGGCCTACAGTTGTGTATGGCTGTGTAACCAGGAATGGCATAGACATCTGTAGTATCAGGCTTTAGCCAGGTTTTGGTGAGAGTAATGATGGATATACTGGAATGCAGGGAATTTAGTAATGCTATGAGGTCATCGTAATGTTTACTTAAAGATCTGATATTGTAGTTAAAGACAGTTATGTTTTTGTTGGCTCTGAGAAGTGCATTTGATTGTTCTGCTGTGTAGTAATTACAGTTACTGTTTGATTCATTTAAGTCATTCAATAAGAGGTTGGTATCAGGATCAATGCTTGTTATCATAAGATTTATAGTGAATCTTACTGGGTGACTTGACTGGCTGACTTACTGAATGACTTGACTGACTGAATGAATGACTTAGACACTCCAGTACAACCATTGACGTTAGTACCAGAACCTCTATCATCCACCTCAGCCCAGTAGGGCCACAGTATAACTCTCCACTCTTTTCACAATCATCCACAAACACCAGCACCCACAATTTAAGGTAAGAAATACTATTATTTCTGTTACATTTGTAGTCTTAAGGAATAAAAACAACATAATACATCACGACAATGAACTACAACTACATATTCACTTTTATTTTGGTATGATGTGGAGGCCTAAAAAAAAGTTGTTTGGCTCTTTGGAGGCTCCCAGAAATGTAACCCTATTTTTCCCTTAAGTTCTTCAGTTCATCTGACACGATTTTATGTAACATGGCATTTTCAGGAACGTAACTACCGTGCTAAATGATGGTCTACTATTTGTAAAGCCAATAAGTAAAGATGTCCCTAGTGATCCATGCCCTTTCGTAAACATAATAAGGGACTGGTATCAGTCCAAGGACAGTGAAAACACTGGCTTTTACCTTCCACAGCATTAGCACATCCTATCATGGTTAATCTGTTCTTGGCATCCTTATCTCCTGTAGGAGCTCTCATGTTGTCACTGTTTTTTTGAGAGAATAACACCAGAGCAGTGATGATGTCTCAGCATTGTAGATTTGTTCTGTTGTTAGATTTCATCGGCAACAATCTTGGCAAACACATCAGTGAATTTCTCTGCTGCTTCATGACCAGTAGATGCTTTATCACCACTAATCTTTAAATATTTAATACTGTGTCTTTTCTTAAAATTTTGTAACCACCTGCTTAATATTCGGTTACCTTCAATATTTAGTTCAGCATAATAGATTTTTGCTTGTTTTACGATGAGCATTATGTTAAGTGGCACATGCTCATTCTGACACTAACTAATCCACTCCATGAATATATGATCGAGACCTTCATTTTTCCCTTTATGCAATGTTTTTCTATTTTTCATTAACTTCTATTCATCACTTTCTTCATAGAACTTCAACAATTAGTACTTCTTTATCTTGAAGTAGTAGATAGTGGTTGTTCCATTGTCAAACTTCTCAGTCAGATGCTTCACACTTAAACCCCTCTCAAGTTTTTACTTGTTTTCTTTTCACTATTACCCATAAGCCATTTTGACATTTTCAAAAAATTAAAAAATTCAAATTTTTTATTTTTTTGTAAAGTTTGCAATGTAAGGTTTACATATTACAAAATATAATGTACAAAGAAAGCCATTAGCATGCCTAATCCTAATTCTTACTGACTGCTCTATATTGATAAAGGTAATGGAGTGGTACATTCTAATGCTAATTAATTCACATTATGTATTACTTTATCGCTGAACTTAATTGCTACAAATTCTGAGGCATATCACGATGGTTAGAAAAAAGAAATTTGGCAAAATAACTGCACAAAAGCACAAAACGCAAGCCCAACACAAGAGAGGTGAGGTAACCACGTGCACTGCACGAGTGAGATGTGGGATGCTGGGCGGATGTTGTGGCGTTCACTGCACCAACTAGTGGCGGAGTATCGCAAGCTTGCTCATAACTCGTATTTTGGCTCACAACTCAAAGCAAAAAATCTACCAAGCAATGGCTTGTAACTTGAAAAACTCCTAGGTTGGGGCACTCGTAAGTCAAGGTACCACAGTAACCAGGAAAAAGACTGGTAATGTTGCTCATCCCTTTCCTTATGAGAAAGCAGATGACCTCATAAATGACTGATCTAAAACATCCAGGCATGAAAATCTTCCATCTCATATTAGAAAAAACTTAGAGAGTGCTTCTGAAGAAATGATGAAATTGATTAATTTTATGAGCCAAAATACTGATGAGAGTGATTGCCTCTTCATCAAGTATGAATTAGATAATGCATTAACTAAAGGTAGATCAACCGCTCCTGGAGACGATGGTATAACCTATGATATTCTCAGAACTCTAAGGCACATGCCTGATAGCCCGTTGTTAGCACCCTATAATCTCAGTTACTTTGAGGGTATTCTTCTTGACTGTTATGCTCCAAGTTTTATTTCAAGCCAGAAAGTTTACTTCTGGTTAGGGCATAACAATTATGGTCAGAGAGTTTGGGGTGTAAATAATACTCTTCAATAAATCTTATTTTAATGAAGTATCTATATATATCATACAAATTAAGGTAAATAAAAATATATGAGTATATCATATATTGGCTAAGAACATTTACGTTTGTTCTACATTATCAGAATAATATATAAGCCTTAAAATACATGGGTAGCAAGAGACCATGGATATACATTATGTACAGAGAGTACTGTTACTGGGTTTTTGTAACAAGTAGTCAGTATCCTGGTCCAATTATCCATTAGAATTTACTAAGATTCAATAGTGCTTCAGGATTACAACTGGTAGGCTGCTAACTAAAGAAATTAAAATTTAATAAGTTTATTAACCCTTTGACTGTCGCGGTCGTATATATACGTCTTACAAGGTACCGTGTTTGACGTATATATACTCATAAATTCTAGCGGCTTCAAATCAAGCAGGAAAAAGCTGGTAGGCCCACATGTGAGAGAATGGGTCTGTGTGGTCAGTGTGCACCATATAAAAAAAATCCTGGAGCACGCAGTGCATAATAAGAAAAAAAAACTCCGTCTGTTTTTTTTAATTAAAATGCCGAATTTGTGGTCTATTTCCGTATAGTATTTATGGTTGTATTCTCGTTTTCTTGGTCTCATTTGATAGAATGGAAAGCATATTGTAGAAATAGAGGTGATTTTGATTGATTTTACTATAAAAAGAACCTGGAAATGGAGCTCAAAGTAGGGGAAATGTTTGATTTTTGCCGATGTTCAAAAGTAAACAAATGATGTCATTGTCCAATAAATGTCCAACTAGCCATTCTGATATGCAGTCATGAATGGGTTGATGTTATTTATATAATTATTACAGTATTGCAGTAGTCTGCATAATAGTAAATCTTTTATTTTTTGTTTGAATAAAAATTCTAAATAGAAAGCAAGAGTAATATCAGAGGGGCCTGGAGACATGACTGATGAACAAAGAAAATGTTATTTTAGAGCCAGGAATATCTGCATTGTTCATTCTGGATCTTATTTTGAAATTGTCATATTTTTTAATTTTCGTGAAATTGACCAAATTGCAAATTTGTGACCACGTTATGGGTTAGTTGAAATCGGTAAATGGGCAGTTTCTTGTACTCAGTCAATAGAAAAACAGAGTTCTGAAGAAATAGCTATGAGTTTGGTCGACTGGAACAATGGAATTAGCCGAAAATAGGGCTCAAAGTAGGCAAAATCGCCGATTTGCAAATATCGCTGAGGTCACTAACTTCGCAAGAACGTAATTCTGCCATTACAATCGGGAAAAGATTCTCTATCATTTCGTAAGAAAAAAATAATTTTTTTTTTAAATTTTGCAACACCAAGAGACACCTCAGGATTTGGGGTTGCGACAGTCAAGGGGTTAATAACAATAAAGTGTAGGCATATAATATCAAAGTAAATTATAGTAATCAATTGAATATAATATAGGATACAAGTTCCTACACTTCTTTCGTGTACAGTAGTATTGTGCTGAAGGCACATATCACATCTATATGGCTTTTAAGTACCATCTGGTACATTGTTAGCATATAATAACATAATACAAATATATACAAGTAAGTTTGTGTGTATGTGTGTAAGTGCTCTAAGTAGTTCGCTATGTTTCAAGACTCGACTAGGCTTAACCAGTGACTGGCTAAAAGTCCTCACATAAACTAACTTCTTGACCAACCTGGCAATCAGCACAGCTTGCTTGAACAATAAAATGACTGATAAGCTGAACAGCAATATAACAAGCAACAGCGACACAAAATCAGGAACAAGGAGATAATATAACGACACTAAGAAGGGACCATCTGCAGATCCTTCATAAACGTCACAAAACTCCCATGCTACTGAATCTAAGTTCAGCATTAGAAAATCCCCAACTGTGACAGTACACAGATTCCATTACAAATTAGGTCAGAAGCTACAGCTCAGGACCTGAGTTTCTCAGAGTGTCTATGAGACACAACCTCAGTACAATGTTAAAAATCACTAAGTCTAGGCTATGTTCTGTGAATAGAGTACACAGAACCAACAACAAGAAAGCGACAGAGATGATCTTCCAACAAGGGCCTGCAATGGAGAGCTGGAGAGGCTGTGTTGTTGGAAGGCACATCAAACCGATAAGAAGCGCAGGCCAGGCAGACTACTCCAGGTGAGGTGTCATCACCCCACCCTGATCACATGACTCTCCATGGACTGCTGCTGCCCAGCAACTACAGAGAAACCGGCAGGCTAACAAGCGGAGCAATAGTTAGACAAGACCATCAGCTACTTAACACTCATGAACTATGAGCACTGAATATATAAATGTTACATCCTACCTAATAATATAACAAAGTCAAATACAGTGGACCCCCGCATACCGATGGCATCACATAACGATTAATCCGCATACCGCTTGCTTTAATCGCAAAAATTTTGCCTCGCATACCGCTTAAAAACCCGCTCACCGATTTTCGTCCGAGATGCGTCCAATGTGCGCCCTCAGCCAGCCTCACATGTGCCGCCGGTGGCATTGTTTACCAGCCAGCCTCCGCGGTAACATCCAAGCATACAATCGGAATATTTCGTATTATTACAGTGTTTTCGGTGCTTTTTCTGGAAAATAAGTGACCATGGGCCCCAAGAAAGCTTCTAGTGCCAACCCTACAGCAATAAGGGTGAGAATTACAATAGAGATGAAGAAAAAGATCATTGATAAGTATGAAAGTGGAGTGCGTGTCTCCGAGCTGGCCAAGTTGTATAATAAACCCCAATCAACCATCGCTACTATTGGTGGTACAGCTGCTGCTGCTGCTGCACTGTCAGCTGCTGCTGTAGCATCGTCTGCTGCTGCTGCTGTAGCATCGTCTGCTGCTGCTGTAACATCGTCTGTTGCTGCTGTAGCATCGTCTGCTACTGCTGTAGCATCGTCTGTTGCTGCTGTACCACCGTCAGCTGCTGCTGCTGCTGTAGCATCGTCTGCTGCTGCTGTAGCATCGTCTGCTGCTGCTGCTGTAGCATCGTCTGCTGCTGTAGCATCGTCTGCTGCTGCTGTAGCATCGTCTGTTGCTGCTGTAGCATCGTCTGCTGCTGCTGTAGCATCGTCTGTTGCTGCTGTACCACCGTCAGCTGCTGCTGCTGCTGTAGCATCGTCTCCTGCTGCTGCTGCTGTAGCATCGTCTGCTGCTGCTGTAACATCGTCTGTTGCTGCTGTAGCATCATCTGCTGCTGCTGTAGCATTGTCTGTTGCTGCTGTACCACCGTCAGCTGCTGCTGCTGCTGTAGCATCGTCTGCTGCTGCTGTAGCATCGTCTGTTGCTGCTGTACCACCGTCAGCTGCTGCTGCTGCTGTAGCACCGTTGTTGGTGTGGCTTATTGAGAATACCAAGAAACAATTAACCCCAGAGGATTTGCCACCCAGGATAACCCAAAAAAGTCAGTGTCATCGAAGACTGTCTAACTTATTTCCATTGGGGTCCTTAATCTTGTCTCCCAGGATGCAACCCACACAAGTCGACTAACACCCAGGTGAACAAGGAAAAATGCCTGGAACTAGTGCTCATATTGGTGAATTTAAAGCCAGCAAAGGTTGGTTTGAGAGATTTAAGAATCGTAGTGGCATACACAGTGTGATAAGGCCTGTTCTGGAAGAAAATGCCAAACAGGACCTACAGTACTCAGGAGGAAAAGGCACTCCCAGGACACAGTGTCTCATCAGTCATTGCTGCATCTTCAATAAAGGTAAGTGTCATTTATTCTTCATTTAGTAGACTAGTACATGCACAATATATACTGTGCATGTACTACTCTACTATTGTGCATGTATCCTTCTCTTTGTGTGTAGGAAAATGTATATTTCATGTGGTAAAATTTTTTTTTTCATACTTTTGGGTGTCTTGCACGGATTAATTTGATTTCCATTATTTCTTATGGGGAAAATTCATTCGCATACCGATTATTTCGCATAACAATGACCCCTCTTGCACGGATTAAAATCGGTATGCGGGGGTCCAATGTAATAATGTAAAGCAATATATTTACAGTTTAACTAATATCACAAATAAAAGCAATATAAAATTATTTGAACAGGTAATATACATTATATACATTGTGACCCATTCAGATGTCACAATACCCCCCCCCCCCCGGCACGACAAACGGTCGCACTAGCAGTTGTGTTAGTGTCTTTCACATGATTACTGTGATAACTCCTGTCACTTTAATAACACAGTTTAATATAAAAAATCAGTCACTTTTGTGCCAAGCACTTCTTACATTTCACAGTGTCTAAGTTATCATATCTCTGCATACTTGTGGTTATGTACATCAATGTAGAGACAGGTTAGTGTAGACAAGCATGACACGTTGAGGCTCGATCATAATAGTGGAGGCTGTATATTAGAATAGCAGTCTTGTTCGATAGATAGAAGATGGCATTCCACTCTTAACCCTTTGACTGTCGAAAGGCCCAATCCTGAAGTGTCTCCTGGTGTCACAAAATATTCGAAAAAAAAAATTTTTTTTTCTTGTGAAAATGTTATTATTTTTCTGATTGTTTTAGTCCAAAAAAAAAAAATTCCCATCAGTACTTACCCAGATATAGAGGCATGAAGTTTGCAGAAAATGAGCCCAATATGGCAACAGCGGCGACTGCCGCTCACCCCGTAAACTTTGGTTTACTTATATTTGAAGGTTTGTTGTTTTTTTTTTCACTATTTTATTTTTTCACATAACTTATGTGGCCTATGAGACCAAAGTAAGGTGCAATGTACATATATACACTCGTTGTATACATCACAATAAGCACACAAACATAATTATCAATATATTGTTTACAAAACTTGTTTACAAAAACAAACAATACAAAAAATTTTTTATTACTATTGTTCTATAATATATATACCAATATACAGTCACTGGACATATTCCTATTAGTTCTGCAGCTTGTGGAACACTTTGAAACATGGTGTCATACTCAATGGTGTTTTACACTCCTCACACATAAAACCAGTGTGTGTGCATTTTTGTGGAAGTTTTTTTTTTATGTGCAAAGACAAAACACCTCGTCCGAGCAGTTTTCTTCAAAGTATTCGCATACAGTTGTGTTATGTAGTTATCCTAGATAAATGGTCATGTGTCATCATTCCTTCCTGCATTCCTTTCCTACCTTCCTTCGTCTTTCCTTACTTTTTTCCTTTCTTTGATCTCGTCCTTCCTTCATTCCTGCCTTCCATTCTTCCTTCTGGTTTCTATAATATATATACACATATATAATCACTAGATACTTTCATATAACTGCTATTATCTTCATTCACCAAGCTTGTCTTGTGTGCGAGTGTATGGCTTATAATTGTTTTGAGCCAGGAGTCGGCAACTGTCAAAATGACGTATTATCTCATTACTCACTCCCCCTCCTGCCTGTCAAAACAATAGGATCAGATGCTGCTTCCCCTCCATTCTATCTAATTACCTTTCTCCCTCATTCTATCTCTTTCAATCTGCGTCTCTCTTTCTGTCTATCTCTGTCTCACAGGTACACATAAATACAAGTATACATAGTGTAAATTACCTAGGATAACCCAAAAAATCCAGACAAAGTGCTATACTCTTCTTGAAGATGAGAGTAAACGTGATGATGACAGTCTTGTGGCTCTCTGAGACAGAGAGCTAGACGGATAGACAGACAGAAATGTTAGTGTACCAGCAAAAACAAAGGGAGGGTGATGGTCATCTAATCTTTTCTTATCAGCTGCACCCTCCTTCCACCCTCGTTTACGCTCATCAAACGTCAGCTCTTATCAGATGTTATGTCCCCTTATCTTGTCACTGTCATGGGGTGAACTGTTTTCCATGCTTCAAGGCAACATATTATTAAATATTATTATTATTACCTATTATTATTATTATTATTATTATTATTATTATTATTATTATTATTATTATTATTATTCCTCTTCTTCCTCCTCTTCCTCTTCTTCCTCCTCTTCCTCTTCCTCCTCCTCTTCCTCTTCTTCCTCCTCTTCTTCTTCTTCTTCTTCCTCTTCTTCCTCTTCTTCTTCTTCTTCCTCTTCTTCCTCTTCTTCTTCTTCTTCTTCTTCTTCCTCCTCCCTCCTCCCCCCTCCTCTGCTTTTGGTCTCAAACTCCTTGAAATAATGACATTGATCTTCACTGACACTTCCATCTGTGTTAGAGCATCACTTGGGAAGAGAAGAGTCCCAGATTTGCTGGGGAGTCGCATATTTCTTTCTGCTAGACATGCTGAAAAAGGACAACTGAAATGGCATTCCCACAATGCACCACTGGCTCCCTGATTTTTTTTATATGGTGCACACTGACCATGGAGACCCATTCTCTCACATGTGGGCCTACCAGCTTTCTCCTGCTTGATTTGAAGCCGCTAGAATTTATGCGTATAGATACGTCAAACAAGGTATCTCCTCTGATGTATATATACAACCGCGACAGTCAAGGGGTTAAGTAGTGGTTGTGGAATGCGAGGCAGTATGGACATCTGCGTATGAGAAAGCTTGAGTGCACTAACTTAGGGTGTTTAGAGAGGGGGGAGGCTGCGGCAGGACTGTTCCACCACTCGGTAACTAGCATCGAACACACAACACTACACACTCAACACTCAGCTTCTGTCTCCAACTGTCTCCTTCTCACACCAACATATATCACCACTACTGTGAATATATAAACAGAATAATTAGACATGAGTATACATAGTTAACATTGGCTTGATAGATTATGTTACTTTACTGAATTTAAAGTAGGAAGTAACAAAAGGTATTTGGGCATAAAATTATGTTAATTTAAATGTAACAATGATAATTAAGGATGTGACAGAGCATCCTTAATTATCATTAGTGTACAACATATCAATGGTCATTACAATGACCACTGATATGTTGTATACTAATAGAGTATGGCTGGATTCTGAGAGCCCACCTCATGATCCTAGCATTTTTACTCTTCATTGTGTTTATGTAGGTGAGTGGATTGTGATCTGAAAAAAACGTTAATTTTAAATGGGGAAGTGCCCAAATACACATCAAAATGTTCCAAGGACACCACAAAAGCTAGAGCCTCTTTCTCAATAGTGGCTTAATTTTTCTGGTGTCGTTTGAGCTTAGATGAATAGTAACATATAGGATGGAGAATGTCAGTGGATGTTGACTGTTGGAGCAGCACAGCACCCACTGCATAACCACTCGCATCTATATGTAAAAAGAAGGGAAGATTGAAATTAGGACTCCTCAATACAGGAGCAGAAGAAAGCAGATGCTTCAACCTTGTAAACGAGTCTGAACAATCTCTAGTCCAGATGAACTGAACTTTGCTACTAGTATGTTCCGTGAGAGGAGCAGCAATCTGAGAAAATTTGGACAGAACCTGCGATAATATCCTGCCATGCCCAGGAATCTCTGTACTCCGTTCCTATCCTGTGGCACTGGAAATGCAGAAATAGCATGAACCTTAGCCTCAATAGGAGCAACCTCACCTTGGCCAATACAGAAGCCTAGATAGGTAATCTTGGCTTGACCAAAACTACATTTAGCCAAGTTAACAGTGAAGTTGTAGTGTGCCAGTCTCTCAAACAATGCTCTGAGATGTGTCAAAATTTTTGTTCCCACTTGTCACTGTACACCACTAAGTCGTCAAGGTAGGCTTCTACTCCGTTTAAATTGTGGGTCAGCTCATTTATTATACGTTGGAAAGAAGAAGCCGCGTTACATAGGCCGAAGGGGTGACGAGATAGTTAAACAATCCATCTTAAACAGTAAAAGCAGATATTTCTTGAGCACGTTCAGTAAGTGGGACTTGATAATAGCCTCGTAAGAGATCTAAACGGCTGACAAACTGGGCTCCTGACACACAGTCAATAAGGTCGTCAAGGCGAGGTAGGGAATAACCATCAGGCAATGTGACAGAGTTCACTTTCCGGTAATCAGTGCACATCCTGAAACTATCGTCAGATTTAGGCTCAATATGTCTATGAGATAACAGAAAATCAACTTCTTCTCTCAATGCTTTATGCTTCATTGGACTCTTCCTATATGGTGATTGCTTAATGGGTGATGCTCTCTGTACATCAATGTCATGTACACCCAGAGTACAACGTTTAGGAACATCACTGATCAATTCAGGATACTGCAAAATCATGTTTTTAATATCACCAGCTTTATCAATCCCAAGATTACTAAGAAAATTGTCTAGTGATTGTAGAGTCACTGAATTTTTTAAACGCACCTCTATACCTCTAGAGATGTCAGGCAGACTGACATTTTCTTCCTCTGTCCTAGGAAGAATAGATGTAGTAGGTAGAGGACTAGCATAGTATGTCTTGAGCTGGTTAACATGGTACACATGATTTGATTTCTTCTTCCCAGGCGTACGTACTAAATAATTTACGTTGCTAAGCATTTTCACTACTTCCAGGGGACCATCATACCTGGCTTGTAGAGCATGACCTGGTACTAATTTCTGAGCCATCACATTATCTCCTGCTTTAAAAGAGCGAGAGACAGCACGCTTGTCATAATGTTGCTTCATTCTAACTTGGGCTGAAACTAGGTTTTTTGAAGTTAGCTCTCTAGCAGCTGTAAAATGTTGCTGCATTAATGAAGGTGATGTGCTCAATGATGGATTTGATTTTCCTGTCCACAAGTCTTTTAACACTGCGAGAGGACCACGCACTTGGTGTCCGAATATTAACTCAAACGGACTAAACCCGAGACTTTCTTGCTCACTTTCTCTCATAGCGAACAGAAGAAAAGGTATACCCTCATCCCAGTCTCTAGATAAATGTTCACAATAAGCTCTCATCATGGACTTCAATGTCTGATGAAATCTCTCTAGAGCACCTTGTGACTGGATGATAACTGGTTGAAAGTACAGACTTTATTCCTAAATGGGATAATGCTTCTCGAAAGATCTTAGAAGTGAAGTTAGATCCCTGGTCTGATTGTATCTCTCGTGGCAATCCAACCTGGGAGAAAAATTTCATCAGTGCTCTCACAATAGCGCGTGCATTCATTTTTCTCATAGGAATAGCTTCAGGATAGCATGTTGCAGCATCCATAATAGTAAATAAGTATTGGTTCCCTAGTTTGGTTCTAGGCAAAGGACCAACACAGTCGAAAATAAGACGTGAGAATGGTTCACCATCCACGGTGATAGGAATGAGAGGTGCAGGTGGAGGTGTGTGTGCTGGCTTGCCTGTCACATGACAGATGTGGCACCGTCGCACATGATCAGTTACTCTTTCCTTCATTTTTGGCAAAGTAAAATGTTTTGCCAGTTTACCGAGTGTCTTCTTGACACCCAAATGTCCTCCTATGGGACTATTGTGAGCAGAATCAATGGCTTGTTCACGAAATCTAACTGATAATACTATGAGATGCTTGACTGTGGTGGAAACACTATCAGCTGAAAACTTACATGTATTTTTCTCCATCAGTACACCATTACTATAATAATAACAATTATCGAGATCCTTTGCTTCACTCTCAGTAACTGCTATCTCTGTCGGTCTTTCCAGTGACTGATCAACAAACTGATCCTTGATTAAATCATCATGAGTTAGAAATTTAACGTCAGTTGTGTCCTGACTAGATTGATGACAGCGGGGAGTCAGTGTTAATGATCCTGGACGCAAAGTATCACTAAACAACATATTCAAGCCCAAATCATTGTCATCCACTAACTCAAAAGGAGACAAGGATGGGCGTTTCATCTTTGACATAGCTCTAGTAATTACGCTGAGAGAAAATAAAATAGGCTTCTCTCTACAAGCTTCAATGGCATAATTATTATCAGTGGTATTATCAATCACAAGTGGTTTCTTACATATACCAGCATGAAGGATATCGTTCATTATCAACAAGTCCTGTGACCTGATGGGAAATACACCACTGGATATACCCACTGAAATATAACCAGTATAATACGTAGCTTGTTTCAATGTAAACTTTGTGCACAGGTACTTTTATAACAGCCCCACCATAGGCTTCTAACAATACATCTATCTTGCAATAGGTATCATCAGTTATGGGCAGTACATCTTCTCTCAATAATGTGGGATAGCTGCCAGTGTCTCTGAAAGTAATTATCTCAGTTAGATGTGATTCGTCAAGTCCTACTTTGCCTCTCGATAAGTACGGACTCATCGCTGAACAAATCTTTTTGTCAGATACACTTTCTGATGCTACTCATCTATTCTGAGTAATATTATCTAAAACAGTGGGATCAGAGGTATTACTAGGATTTTGGTGCCTTTGTTGCATGGAAGAGGATACGACTTGTGTGGGTGCACCAGCTGTATGACCGCTTCTCGTATCTCTTTCTAACTTATAGCAATACTCTCTAGCATGTCCTTTTCTGTTACAATAGGTACATTTAACTTTCTTCTTCTCAATATCAGACTTCTGTCTTACCACAGAGACAAATTCAGGATGGTGAGTTTTCCTGGTAAAGGTACGAGAAGTTACAGTAGCAGGTACATCACGCCGGCACTGATCAGCTGATTTAGGTTGCCAACTTCTAGGACAATTTTTCGTTACCTTGTTCCTCTGTGTTTTAGTACGTACAAGTTTGTGAGAAATCTCGTAATTGTCTGCTAATGCTGCAGTTTTCAGAATATCCGATGCAGTATGATCGATCAGATATTCTTGAATGTCCACAGACATACAGTTGTTAAACTCTTCGTGAAGTAACAACTGAAGCAGACTGTCATAATTACTGCACTTAGCGGCTCTGCACCACCTCTCAAATGCAACTTTTTTTCTCATGAGCAAACTCTACACAAGTTTGATCTTGTTGTCATTGTAACATATGAAATGCATGTTGATAACTTACAGGTAACAAGTTATATGTCTCTAGAATAGTTTCCTTGACAGCATCATAACTAATGTACTTGGCAAATGGTAAAGCTGCAGTACAAGTTTGAGCTCTTCCTGTCAAAGCTGTGTGCAACAAGGTAGCCCAGTGCTTACGTGGCCAGTTCATAGCACGTGCCTGTTTCTCAGACACATCAAAATAGGTGTCTAAGTCACTCTCAAAAAACTTAGGAACTGCTGAGGCAGCTTTCTGCACATTAAATGTGTCCTGTGTTGTACTAACAGGTTTATCAACTTTGTCAGATCTATCAGTCTGTTGTCTTCCAAGACGAACATTTTCTCTCTGGAAATCTTTTTCGTTCAATTTCCTCTGTGCCTCTATTTGTGCAGTCTGCAACATAATGAGGCATTCCATCCTCTCAAACTGTTCCTGTGAGATAGGACCAGTGGGTAATGGAGGAGTAAGGAATCTAACGAATGAGGCTGGACGGTCCTTAGGTCAGACACCTTGTCTAGCCATCCCTAGAGACTCTAGATCTGGTCTAGGATAAGTAGATACAGGTGTAGTATACACGGTACTAGTATGAGGCTGAGTCATACTACCAGCTACACTCTGTACTATTGTGTTAGTCAGGCGGGAAGGTGTGAGTGTGAACGGAGTTACACTAGGTTCAGACACTTCTGCCGTAGTTGCTCTCTCTTTTACATCACCCAATAGTCATACTTCCTAATAGTGACACTAGGCTCTCTGTATCTGAATCATAATCAGACATCTCTGCATGAGCAGGAAACAATATATCTTTGATTAGCGCTCTGACAGTTTCTGCGGTGTAATTCCTGTTATACGTCACACTGAGATATTTGGCTACTCGCCAACACATCTGAAGTTTTAATGTACAGTGGACCCCTGGCATACGATGGCATCGGTATATGTTAAATCCAGTATACGATACATTTTAACACAAAAATTTTGCCTCGCTTCTTGTTAAAAAACCCGCCACACGCGATTCGTCCGGAACGCGTCACATGTGGCCTGAACTGCCTCGTGTGTGCCAGTGTTTACAAGTCAGCCAGTGTGCTCGCATCTGAGCATACATTCGTTACATTCCATATTATCACAGTGTTTTTGGTGTTTGTTTCTGAAAAATAAGTCACCATGGGCCCCAAGAAAGCTTCTAGTGCCAACCCTGTGGTAAAAAGGGTGAGAATTAGTATGGAAATTAAGAAAGATTTTGAAGTGTTTGGGGCTAACCCTGAGAAGCCTATGCCAGTTGTGGAATCCATTGTGCCTACTTCAAAAATTAAGGAAATGTATTCAAAATGGGTTGAACTGCAAACCTTTATGGATGAAAATCACCCTAACACACCTATTGCAAGCTATGCTGGTGACTATTAGAGATTTGTTGTGCGACAGAGGTCATGTGACTCTCAAGCTAGTCCTAGTGGCATTAAAAGAAGAAGTAAGTAACCCCGTTAAAGGACTTGCTACCTCAAGTCCTAATGGAAGGGGATTTCCCTTTTAAACATTAACAACTTCCACACTCTCCCCTGCTCCCATCCTATCAATCATCACCAGATCTTCATTAAAGGTAAGTGTCATGTATTCTATTGTTAGTAGAGTACTACAAACTGTGCATGTCTTCTTCAGTTTGTGTGCATTAAACTTTTTTTTCATAGTGCTGTTGGGTGTCTTGCACGGATTAATTTGATTTCCATTATTTCTTATGGGAAAATTAATTCGCCTTCCGATAATTTTGGCATACATCATGAAAATAAGTGCACTACGAGAGAGTGATTATGGGAAACTATATTCCTAACAGGAATTTTAGTGTTGATTGTCTTAGAGCTAGAGTTCATAAACAGTATTTCCATCTCCTTGGATCAAGAGACTCAGTCAAGTACATACATCCACGTATTATGTTGTACAAGACTAACCTCAAAGCCTTCAGATTAGGAAAGTACTCGAAGTGTTTGACTATAGAGTTACTAGTGTGTCAAACTGGACAATTTTTCCAACACCTTGGATCAAAAGCCTCCCAGACAGGCCCCCATTTGTTACAAAAACCCAGTAACAGGCTGGATGCTAGAAGGGCAGTCCTTTCTAGTATTCTCTGGAAATCTCTATCATTATTAGAAATCACATTTTTTGTAACAAATGGGGGCCTGTCTGGGATGCTTTTGATCCAAGGTGTTGGAGAAATTGTCCAGTTTGACACACTAGTAACTCTATGGTCAAACACTTTGAGTGCTTTCCTAATCTGAAAACTTTGAGGTTAGTCTTGTTATTAATAAACTTATTAAATTTTAATTTCTTTAGTTAGTAGCCTACCAGTTGTAATCCTGAAGCACTATTGAATCTTAATAAATTCTAATGGATAATTGGACCAGGATACAGACTATTTATTACAAAAAATGCAATTTCTGATGATAGAGATCTCCAGTGAATACTAGAAAGGACTGCTCTTCTAGCATCCAGCCTGTTACTGGGTTTTTGTAACAAATAGTCAGTATCCTGGTCCAGTTATCCATTAGAATTTAGTAAGATTAAATAGTGCTTCAGGATTACAACTGGTAGGCTACTAACTAAGGAAATTAAAATTTAATAAGTTTATTTATTAATAACAATAAATTTGTCTTGGCGTATAATATCAAAGTAAATTATAGTAATCAATTGAATATAATATAGGATACAAGCTCCTACACTTCTCTCGTGTACAGTAGTATTGTGCCGAAGGCACATATCACATCTTTATGGCTTTTAACCCTTTGAGGGTTTTGGTCGTACTAGTACGTCTTACGTGTAGGGGTTTTTGACGTACTAGTACGCATAAATTCTAGCGGCCTCAAATCTCGCAGGAAAAGGCTGATAAGCCTAGATGTGAGAGAATGGGTCTGTGTGGTGGGTGTGCGCAGTAGGAAAAAAATCTGGGACCCAGTGGTGCATTGTGGGAATGCCATCATAGTACACAATTTCCACCGTGCCCTGCGGTAAGAAGTTCCTCACTCCTCGGCGAATTGGGACACTTTTGTTCCCCAGTGACAGTTCTAATACAGATGGAAGTGACAGTGAAAATGAGTTTCAAGGTTCTGGTGAGGTTTTGACCGAAACTAATGACCATAATATGGGTAATAGTGAGGAAAACCCAGACAACCCACAGCCTTCCACCTCTGATGCTGGGCCGTTGTTCAGTTGTACCAGAATCAAAGAGGAAACTCCTATTTTCCAAAATCCCAGACTCAGATGTGAGCATTGGTGATGATAATGATAGTGATTATGAACTACAAGCTCTTCAAACTTGTTCCAAGAATGGAGGAGGAGGAGGAGGCAAGAGGAGGAGGAGGCAGAGGAGGAGGAGGAGGAGGAGGAAGAAGAAGAGGAGGAGGAGGAAGAAGAGGAGGAGGAGGAGGAGGAGGAAGAGGAGGAGGAGGAAGAAGAGGAGGAGGAGGAGGAAGAAGAAGAATACGTAATGATAACAATAATACATAATAATAATAATAGGTAATAATAATAATATGTAATAATAAATGTTCACCCATGACAGTAACAAGATAAGGGGAGATAACATCTGATAAGTGCTGACGTTTGATGAGGGTAAATGAGGGTAGAGCTGATGCCAAAAGATGAGATGAACATCACCCTCCCTTTGTTTTTGCTGGTATACTAACATTTCTGTCTGTCTATTTGCCTGTCTGTCAAGCTCCCTGTCTATCCATCTAGCTCTCTGTCTCAGAGAGCCACAAGACTGCGTCATCACTTTTACTCACATCTTCAAGCAGAGTATAGCACTTTGTCTGGGTTTCTTGGGTTATCCTAGGTAATTTATACTATGTATACTTGTATTTATGTGTACCTGTGAGACAGAGATAGACAGACAGATAGAATGAGGGAGAAAGATAATTAGATAGAATGGAGGAGGGGAAGCAGCATCCGACCCCATTGTTTTGACAGGCCGGAGGGGGAAAGAGTAATGAGCCAATATGTCACTTTGACAGCTGCCGACTCCTTGTAATTTACACTATGGACGAGGAGAAGAAGGAGAAGGAGGAAGAGTAGGGGGAAGAGGAAGAAGAGGAGGAGGAGGAAGAGTAGGAGGAAGAGGAATAAGAGGAAGAGGAGGAGGAAGAGGAATAGTAGGAGGAAGATTAGGGGGAAGAGGAGGAAGAGGAAGAAGAGGAGGAGGAGGAAGAGGAAGAAGAGGAGGAGGAGGAAGAGTAGGAGGAAGAGGAAGAAGAGGAGGAGGAGGAAGAGGAAGAGTAGGAGGAAGAGGAAGAGTATGAGGAAGAGTAGGGGGAAGAGGAGGAAGAGTAGGGGGAAGAGGAAGAAGAGGAGGAGGAGGGTGGAACACTAGTACACTGGTACTGGTACACTAACATTTCTGTCTGTCTATTTGTCTGTCTGTCAAGCTCCCTGTCTATCTGTCTGTCCATCTAGCTCTCTGTCTCAGAGAGCCACAAGACTGTGTCATCACTTTTACTCACATCTTCAAGCAGAGTATAGCACTTTGTCTGGATTTCTTGGGTTATCCTAGGTAATTTATACTATGTATACTTGTATTTATGTGTACCTGTGAGACAGAGATAGACAGACAGATAGAAAGAGAGAGACAGATTGAAAGAGATAGAATGAGGGAGAAAGATAAAACACCATTGTGTATGACACCATGTTTCAGAGTTCCACAAGCTGCAGAACTAATAGGAATATGTTCAGTGACTGTATATTGGTATATATATTATAGAACAATAATAATAAACAATGTTTTGTATTGTTTGTTTTTGTAAACAAGTTTTGTAAACAATATATTGATAATTATATTTGTGTGCTTATTGTGTTGTATACAACGAGTGTATATATGTACATTGCACCTTACTTTGGTCTCATAGGCCACATAAGTTATGTGAAAAAATAAAATAGTGAAAAAAACAACAAACCTTCAAATACAAGTAAATCAAAGTTTACCGGGTGAGCGGCAGTCGCCGCTGTTGCCATACGCGGCTCATTTTCTGTAAACTTCATGCATCCATATCTCCGTAAGTATTGATGGTAAAATTTTTTGTTTATCCTATAATGTTCAGAAAAAAAACTCTATTTTTTCATAAGAAAAAATATTTTTTTTTTTTTTTGAAATTTAGCCGACCCTGAGAACGAGTTTCGGAGAGGGCCTGTCGACCCTCAAAGGGTTAAGTACCGTCTGGTACAGTGTTAGCATATAATAACATAATAATGGATTTGTCAGTTAAAAATAGGAGAGGAGAGTTATTAAATGGAGAGTTAGAGGTATTGGGAAGATGGAGGGAATATTTTGAGGAATTGTTAAATGTTGATGAAGATAGGGAAGCTGTGATTTCGTGTATAGGGCAAGGAGGAATAACATCTTGTAGGAGTGAGGAAGAGCCAGTTGTGAGTGTGGGGGAAGTTCGTGAGGCAGTAGGTAAAATGAAAGGGGGTAAGGCAGCCGGGATTGATGGGATAAAGATAGAAATGTTAAAAGCAGGTGGGGATATAGTTTTGGAGTGGTTGGTGCAATTATTTAATAAATGTATGGAAGAGGGTAAGGTACCTAGGGATTGGCAGAGAGCTTGCATAGTTCCTTTGTATAAAGGCAAAGGGGATAAAAGAGAACGCAAAAATTATAGGGGGATAAGTCTGTTGAGTATACCTGGTAAAGTGTACGGTAGAGTTATAATTGAAAGAATTAAGAGTAAGACAGAGAATAGGATAGCAGATGAACAAGGAGGCTTTAGGAAAGGTAGGGGGTGTGTGGACCAGGTGTTTACAGTGAAACATATAAGTGAACAGTATTTAGATAAGGCTAAAGAGGTCTTTGTGGCATTTATGGATTTGGAAAAGGCGTATGACAGGGTGGATAGGGGGGCAATGTGGCAAATGTTGCAAGTGTATGGTGTAGGAAGTAGGTTACTGAAAGCAGTGAAGAGTTTTTACGAGGATAGTGAGGCTCAAGTTAGAGTATGTAGGAAAGAGGGAAATATTTTCCCAGTAAAAGTAGGCCTTAGACAAGGATGTGTGATGTCACCGTGGTTGTTTAATATATTTATAGATGGGGTTGTAAGAGAAGTAAATGCGAGGGTCTTGGCAAGAGGCGTGAAGTTAAAAGAAAAAGAATCACACACAAAGTGGAAGTTGTCACAGCTGCTCTTTGCTGATGACACTGTGCTCTTGGGAGATTCTGAAGAGAAGTTGCAGAGATTGGTGGATGAATTTGGTAGGGTGTGCAAAAGAAGAAAATTAAAGGTGAATACAGGAAAGAGTAAGGTTATGAGGATAACAAAAAGATTAGGTGATGAAAGACTGGATATCAGATTGGAGGGAGAGAGTATGGAGGAGGTGAACGTATTCAGATATTTGGGAGTGGACGTGTCAGCGGATGGGTCTATGAAAGATGAGGTGAATCATAGAATTGATGAGGGAAAAAGAGTGAGTGGTGCACTTAGGAGTCTGTGGAGACAAAGAACTTTGTCCTTGGAGGCAAAGAGGGGAATGTATGAGAGTATAGTTTTACCAACGCTCTTACATGGGTGTGAAGCGTGGGTGATGAATGTTGCAGCGAGGAGAAGGCTGGAGGCAGTGGAGATGTCATGTCTGAGGGCAATGTGTGGTGTGAATATAATGCAGAGAATTCGTAGTTTGGAAGTTAGGAGGAGGTGCGGGATTACCAAAACTGTTGTCCAGAGGGCTGAGGAAGGGTTGTTGAGGTGGTTCGGACATGTAGAGAGAATGGAGCGAAACAGAATGACTTCAAGAGTGTATCAGTCTGTAGTGGAAGGAAGGTGGGGTAGGGGTCGGCCTAGGAAAGGTTGGAGGGAGGGGGTAAAGGAGGTTTTGTGTGCGAGGGGCTTGGACTTCCAGCAGGCATGCGTGAGCGTGTTTGATAGGAGTGAATGGAGACAAATGGTTTTTAATACTTGACGTGCTGTTGGAGTGTGAGCAAAGTAACATTTATGATGGGATTCAGGGAAACCGGCAGGCCGGACTTGAGTCCTGGAGATGGGAAGTACAGTGCCTGCACTCTGAAGGAGGGGTGTTAATGTTGCAGTTTAAAAACTGTAGTGTAAAGCACCCTTCTGGCAAGACAGTGATGGAGTGAATGATGGTGAAAGTTTTTCTTTTTCGGGCCACCCTGCCTTGGTGGGAATCGGCCAGTGTGATAATAATAAAAAAAAAATACAAATATATACAAGTAAGTTTGTGTGTAAGTGCTCTAAGTAGTTCGCTATGTCTCAAGACTCGACTAGACTTAACCAGTGACTACGACTAAAAGTCCTCACTTAAACTAACTTCTTGACCAACCTGGCAATCAGAACAGCTTGCTTGAACAATAAAATGGCTGATAAGCTGAACAGCAATATAACAAGCAACAGCGACACAGAATCACGAACAAGGAGATAATATAACGACACTAAGAAGGGACCATCTGCAGATCCCTCATAAAAGTCACAAAGCTCCCATACTACTGAATCTAAGTTCAGCATTAGAAAATCCCCAATTGTGACAGTACACAGATACCAGTACAAATTAGGTCAGAAGCTACAGCTAAGGACCTGAGTTTCTCAAAGTGTCTATGAGACACACAACCTCAGTACAATGTCGAAAATCACTAAGTCTATGCTATGTTCTGTGAATAGAGTACACAGAACCAACAACAAGAAAGCGACAGAGACGATCTTCCAACAAGGGCCTGCAATGGAGAGCTGGAGAGGCCGTGTTGTTGGAAGGCACGTCAAACAGTCAAGAAGGAGCACAGGCCAGGCAGACTTCTCCAGGTGAGATGTGATCACCCCACCCTTATCACGTGACTCTCTGTGGACTGCTGCTTCCCAGCAACTACAGAGAAGCCAGCAGGGAAACAAGTGGAGCGATAGTTAGACAAGGCCGTCAGCTACTTAACACTCACGAACTATGAGCACTGAATATATAAATGTTACATCCTACCTAACAATATAACTAAGGCAAATAATATTATAAAGCAATATATTTATGATTTAGCTAATATTGCAAATATAAGCAATATAAAATTATATGAACAGGTAATATACATTATATACATTGTGACCCATTCAGGGGTCACAATAGGAAGTATACTGAGGTACCACTGTAATAATACATTGGAACCTCTACTTACTAGTGCTTCCACGTGCGAGTTTTTCCAGATACGAGCTGCTGCTTAGTCGATTTTTTGCTTCCAGACACGAGCAAAATTTCCAGATGTGAGCAGGCTTCAAGGGAGGTTAATTGACACTGGTGAGGGGGCTCTTGCTCTTGATCTAGGGAACTGGATCTCAGTTGTTTGTTGGGCTGTCTTATTGAAACTTAGGCAATGTATGATGAAAAGATGCTTCTTAACATACACCAAAAATGAAAGAAATCGGACCATTAATAACGGAGTTCACTTTTCAGCCATTATCCTCCCCTTAGCGGTATATTTTTGTATGGTTTTTATGGTTGTATTCTCGTTTTATTTGGTCTCATGTGATAGAAAGATATACTACTAAATAAATATGATTTTAATTGGTTTCACAATGAAAAGTACCTTCAGACTGAGCTCAAAATAGAAATGTTTGATTCTTTGGCGACATCAGTGGTAGACATCATGAGGTAGCAGTGGCAGACAACATGAAGCAGCAGTGGCAGACATCATGAGGTAGCAGTGGCAGACATCATGAGGTAGCAGTGGCAGACAACATGAAACAGCAATGGCAGACATCATGAGGTAGCAGTGGCAGACAACATGAAGCAGCAGTGGCAGACATCATGAGGTAGCAGTGGCAGACATCATGAGGTAGCAGTGGCAGACATCATGAGGTAGCAGTGGCAGACATCACGAGGTAGCAGTGGCAGACAACATGAAGCAACAGTGGCAAAGTGTAGCATTAAGAGTGTTGCAATTAAGTGAAGCATTAAGAGTGTAGCACTTATAAGTCACTCTGTCTGACTTTTTTGGGTTATCCTAGGTTCTCTACACATGTAGTCAGGAGCAGGAATGGCCACTGTGGTGGCCCAATAAACCCCAACAACAATGGCTGCTTTCACCACCACTAGCCACATACCTAATGACATGTATTTTATTCATTCTAGTGTGTATATCATGTTTCTATGTTTTTAACCTTGTTTATTATGTCATATTACATGAATTGTGATAGATAAATAAGCTGTAGAATTGATATTAAGGAAATTATTAAGGTATTTTCTCGTGCCTGGAATTCCACTGGAACGAATTAATTGCATTTCAGTTAATTTAAATGAGGAAAATTGACTCTGCAAATGAGCAAATCTAGTTGCGAGCAAGGTCATGGAATGGATTAAACTCATAAGTAGAGGTTCCACTGTAATTTATAATAATACAGAGGAACCTCAAATTTCAAACATATCACTTATCTAACTCTTCAAAAATCGACCGCTTTTTTCGAACCAACTTTGTCCCTATTATCGAACTCGCCCCTATTTTCGAACTGCCGGGTACCGAACCTGTCTGCCAGCCGCTCTGTCCACGTCCCCACGCAGGCGCCTTGAGCCAGTCTGGCTTTGTTGATGCTTGAGTGAACACTAACTGGCACTCTCATTCAAACATTTTACGGTTAATTCATTGTGTTTAGTGCTTGTGGGACTGTGAAATAAGCTACCATGGGCTCAAAGAAACTTGCTAGTGGAACCCCTGTGGTAAAGAAAGTGAGAAACACCCTAGATGTGAAGAAGGAAATAATACAGAAGTATGAGAGTGGTGTGAAACTTGTTGAGCTTGCCAGGATGTATGGGAAAAACAAGTTGACCATCGCTTCTATCCTGGCAAAGAAAGTACAAATCAAGGAAGCTGATGTTGCAAAAGGTGTTAATATGCTAACCAAAATAAAACCCGTCCTTATGGAGGGGGATTCCTTTTCCAAACACTAACCCCAACTCCCTCTCTCCTCTTCCCTATCTTCTAGATGCCATCACCAATCTTCAATAAAGGTAAGTAAAAATGTTATTTTATATGTTAATTTAAATTTATTAATACATAATTGTACACTATATTTGTTGTGTGTATGTAAAACTATAATTAATCTCTATAAAATGTTTTTTTTTTTTTGTGAATGTTTTTGGGTTTCTGGAACGGATTAATTGTATTTCCATTATTTCTTGTGGGAGATATTGCTTTGCTTTTCAAACTTTTCGAATTTAGAACTATCTCCTGGAATGGATTAAGTTCGAAATTTGAGGTTCCACTGTAATAATTTATAATAACAATAATAATTTATAATAATAGTTTATAATACAGTGGAACCTCGGTTTTCGTCATTAATTCATTCCAGAAAGTCTGACGAGAAACGAATTCGATGAAAACTGAAGCAATATTTCACATAAGAAATAATGTATATTCAGTTAAATCATTCTAGACACCCAAATGTATTAATAAAAAATACATTTTATAGAGAATAACTATAGTTTTACACACAGAAAACAATGAGAAATAAATATAAAGGACTAATGAAATGGATAAATGAACATTTAACATTACTTTTACCTTTATCGAAGGCTCTTGTTGGCGTATGGAAGATGACGAGGAGGGGAGAGGGAGGAGGAGAGGTTATCTTTACCACCATCACTACCACTCTCTACCACAATCACTATCACCCTCTATCACCATCATAATCACTACCACCATCACTACCCCAGTCACAACCAATACCACCCTCTACCATCAATGTCACCCTCTACCACCATTACTATCACCCTTTACCACCATCACTACCACACTCTACCCACAAGAAACATAGCCAGACTGACTCAGAATGTGTGGAATGCTTTGTGTGGGTGCGGGCAGACACATTTGGTATGGCAGACCACTGTCAGTTTGGCGAAAACTGAGGTGATGAATGAAAACTAGGACAAAATTTTGATGAAAAAGTTGTTGAAAACTGAATTTGACGAAAACTAGGGCAAACAAAAACCGAGGTACCACTGTAATAATAATTTATAATAATAATAATAATTTATAATAATTTATAAGAATAATAATAATAATTTATAATAATTTATAAGAATAATAATAATAAATAATCACTCTGGAGTGCTTTAAATGTCATATATATTTCATGTAGGTTTGGTAGCTGACATTTAAAGCACTCCAGAGCGATTATTTATTATTATTATTATTATTATTATTATTATTATTATTACCATCGACATACCTTGTTCACTGAGTTTAATCATTTCTTAAGCCGTCACAATACACTGAGAATGTAAACACAGATGAACACACCAGTTAACCCCTTTACTGTAAACTTCTTTTGTATTTTTTCCATTTTCCTGTTGTTTTTTCCTCTTGGAAGAGGGAAAAACAACAGGAAATTTGTACAAATATGTAGTCTTGGGGACTGTGAAAGCTAGTGTACTGAGTGGCTGTAAGAAGGAGATTTAGATGCTCGAGACTTGAGACGCTGTGCTGCCCATTCATGATGCAAGCTCACTCACGTACAGTATACTATAACAACTTGTCAGAGAGCCTGTCGTAACTCCAAGTTGTTGGTAAACAAGTACAGTGGACCCTCAACCAGCAATATTAATCCGTTCCTGAGAGCTCATTGTTAGTCAAAATAATCGTTAGTCAAGTTAATTTTCCCCATAAGAAATAATGGAAATCAAATTAATCTGTGCAAGACACCCCAAAGTATTGAAAAAAAAAAAATTTTTACCACATGAAATATTAATTTTAATACACACAAACTGAAGAAGACATGCACAGTTACATGACACTTACCTTTATTGAAGATCTGGTGATGATTGATGGGATGGGAGGAGGGGAGACCGTTGATCTTGTTAGTGTTTAGAAGGGGAATCCCCTTCCATTAGCACTTGAGGCAGCAAGTCTTTTTCTGGGGTTACTTCCCATGTTCTTTTAATGCCACTAGGACCAGCTTCAGAGTCACTGGACTTCTGTCGCACAACATATCTGTCCATAGAGGCCTGTACCTCTCGTTCCTTTATCCTAAAGTGTTTCACAACATTGTCAGTGTAATAGTCACCAGCACGGCTTGCAATAGCTGTGTGAGGGTGATTTTCATCAAAAAAGGTTTGCACTTTAAGCCACATTGCACACATTTCCTTAATCTTTGAAGTAGGCAACTTCTTCAATTTCTCTCTCCCCTCCTCCGATGCAGTTTCCTCAGGTGTGGCCTCTTACTGTTGAAGATGATCTAGCAGCTCATCAGTGGTTTGTTCTTCATTGTCCTCCTCCACCAACTCTTCCACATCCTCCCCACTAACCTCACCAATATGAGCACTAGTTCCAGGCATTTTTTCCTGCTCACCTGGGTGTTAGTCAACTGTTGTGGGTCGCATCCTGGGCGACAAGATTAAGGACCCCCAATGGAAATGAGTTAGACAGTCTTCGATGATGCACTGACTTTCTTGGGTTATCCTGGGTGGTTAACCCTCCGGGGTTAATCGTTTCTCGGTAATTGTTTCACGTTAAGCCACACCAACAACACTCTCTCCACATCTTCGAGTAATACAGCTGATGGTGGTGCAGCAACAACAACAGCTGACTGTGGTGCAGCAGTAGCTGCACCTCTTTCAAGAACAGCTTCCTTGATTGCCGTTTTCTTGCCCACAATAGTAGCGATGGTTGATTGGGGTTTATTATACAACCTGACCAGCTCAGAGACACGCACTCCACTTTCATACTTAGCAATGATCTCTTTCTTCATCTCCATAGTAATTCTCACCCTTTTTGCTGTAGGGTTGGCACTAGAAGCTTTCTTGGGGCCCATGGTGACTTATTTTGCAGGTGCAATCACTACAAAGGCTGTGATAATATGAAATGTTCCAGTTGTTGTATGTTTGGAAGCGACCGCGGTGGCTGGCTGGCTGGCTTGTAAACACTGACACCCAAGGGACAAGTGAGGCGCGCTCAGGCCAAAGTGGACGCGTATGGTACGGAACGAAAAGCGCTGGTCGGGTTTTTAAGCGCTAGTCGAGGCAAAATTTTTGCGTTTAAATGAATTGCTAGTCAGATTTATCGTTAATCGATGGAATCGCTAGTTGAGGGTCCACTGTACGTCGGTAAGTGAGGAGAGGCTGTGCTGAAAAAGGCTTGAAACTGAGCTCAAAATAACAGAAATGTTAAATTTTTGCTGATGTTCAAGAGCAAACAATTGGCGCCACGCATCTAATACACGTCAGCTGGTGGGTCTAATGTGTGTTCACGAATGTGCTGATATTATTTATACAATTATTACAGTCTTGCATAACAGTAAATCTTCTATTTTTTGGTGTAAATAAAAATTAATTATGTGAATAAAAAATCTAAGTGGAATTCTTTTGTAAAGCCTGGAAATGTAACTAATGAACAGAAGAAATGTTATTTTAGTGCCAGGAATGCCTGCATTGTTTATTCTGGACCCTATTTTGAAATTGGAATATTTTAAACTTTGTGCAAAATTGGCCAAATTACCAATTTCAGCTCACTTTATTGGGTAGTTGATATAGTTGATTGGGCGAGTTCTTGTGCTCAATCGATAAAATAGAAGTAATAGTGAAATAGCTAAGAATTTGGTTGACTGGAATAATGTGATTGGCCTAAAATTGGAGTCAAAGTGGGCAGAATCACTGATGCATAAATATCGCTGACACAGCAAAATTTGCAAGAGTGTAATTTCATCAATTTTCCATTAAATTTCGTACTTTTTGTTTTATTACCTTCAGAAAAAGATTCTCTACCATTTCATAAGAAAAAATAACAAAAAATTTTTTTTTGAAAATTCTTGGACCCTGTGGACAAGTCTCAGATCAGGGTTCTGGACCCTGAAAGGGTTAAGATCCATTTTATACTGGTCAAGCATCTCAGGCCAGTTGTGCCAAATTTGGAGACAGGAAAAATAAAACATTGATCTATGTTTGGAGTGCTAGTGGTAAGAATGTAAATCTACATTTGGACAGTTAAGGGGTTAACTAGGAAGGTGGCAACAAGAGCAGATGCGGGCCTGCTAGTAGACCTCTGCTTAGATCCATCACTGTATATAACTTGTGATAAATTATTACCACCAGTTAGGCGATAGATTTCTTCTTGAGCAGTTGCTTTTACAAGTGATTTAACCCCTTGAGGGTCCAAACCCACAATCTGATAAATTTCCACAGGGTTCAAGAATTTAAAAATAAAAAATTTTTCTTATGAAATGGTAGAGAATCTTTTTCTGAAGGTAATAAAACAAAAAGTATGAAATTTGATAGAAAATTGATGAAATTACACTTTCGTGAATTTTGCTTTATCAATGATATATATGCATCGGTGATTTTGCCCGCTTTGACTCTTATTTTAGGCCAATTACATTGTTCCAGTCGACCAAGTTCTTAGCTATTTCACTAGTATGCCTTCTATTTTATCGATTCAGCACAGGAAACTGCCCAATCAATTATTTCAACTACCCAAAAGTTGCACCAAAAAATAGATTTACTGTTATATTGCAATAATTGTATAAATAATATCAGTGCATTCATGAATGCACAGTAAACTCACCAGTTGATGTGTATTGGATGCATGATGTGATTTGTTTACTCTTGAACATTGGCAAAAATTGAACATTTCCATTGCATTGAGCTCATTTTCAAGCTATTTTCATTCCTAAAAGCAATCAAAATCATCTCTATTGCTGTAATACATCTCCCATTCTATTAAATGAGACTAAGAAACTGCAAATACAACCAAAAAACCATATGAAAATACACCACAAAGTCACTGCTTTAATCTATGCTGTGTGTTCTGCAGGATTTTTTTATGTGGTGCACACTTACCACACAGACCAATTCTCTCATATCTAGGCCCAAATTTACCACTCACAGCTTATCCGAGTGAGCTGAGCTCATGACATAGTACAACATCACAGACCCTGGCTTCAAACCTGTAGAACTAAAGCAAGAATCCTGAAAGGTTAATGATGGAATTACCAATGATGAGCTTCTTGGGCTTGCAGGTATGTTATATTAAATGAACATATCTTCCATGGAGGGATGAAATGCTCTTGTTGCCTACAGTAATACAGTTCATACAAGTTAAAAACTGAATATAATTGCATGTTTTCACAGCCTCTTTAGATCTATGTGTATTTCTAGACATTTAGTAAGATTCATGGTGACAGTGTCTGGTTCGTTTCTTAATATTCTAATACGAAGTACAATGTTAATCTTGATAATCCTATGACTGATACTAGAGACACCACACTCCTTCCTTATTTCAAGAACCTTGGTAGAGTTAGGACAGCCAAGAATAATTAACTGCAAGGGTCGAAGAAAATTTTTCATACCTATTATCAACATGGGAGCAGCATAATCAATTAAGGACCTAATATAGGCTATGTACATAATTTTCACGATTCTCACATAAGGTCAAGAGAGGCCTGAGCTTGCTACCATCTGCAGCTCATAAGACTGCCATCCCCACGAGCCCCTTTGAGGCGGGGTAGATGGCAGACCAGAGGCCTAGCTTCTCCCTACGAGCCCCGTGAGGGCGGGGAATGTGGCTAGGCCTGGGGACACTTGGTCCCAAAGATGAGGAGGTACTGTACCTCCTCCCATGGGAGACTTAAGTCTCGAGACACTCCCCAGATAGGGAGCCAAGGCCGGGTCACCACTACTTGGAAAAGACCCGGGCCGGGAGAATGCCGGCGAATAAAAAAAAAAAAAAAGGATTCTCACATTAGCATCATACTTAGGATTGTAGCCAGCAACATTAGCACCATAGTTGGGGTTGTAGCCAGCAGCAACTTTGAGAGCATTTAGCCTATCTTTGCATTTCTTATTTAGTTGTGGTATGGTGGAGTTATTGAAGGGTACATCGACACCTAGGTATCTTTAAGATTTAATGTAGGTAATGTTTTCACCCTGCAAATAGATGGGTGGGGGATGTCATTTGCTTGTCAATATATTTGTTCCAGATGACGATATAATGAGGCCTAATCGATTACAAATTGCTTGAACATCGTTAAGAATGGTACTCATCATCTTATGCCTTCTTGTATGGATCATGATGTCATCAGCATAGCTTATAGCTATATGTTTAGATGAGGCAGGTAGAGCATTTAGGAGAGCATTAATCAGAACATTAAATAGCATGGGACTGAGAACTCCTTGAGGTGTACCTAGGGACATTTCTTTAGACTCACCTCTAAAGCCTTGGTAGAGGATACTCTATTTGACAGGTATCCTATTATCCAGCAGAGTAAGCTACCACCAATATTCATTTTGGCTAGTTCATGTAGTATAACGACTGTTTGCAATATCAAATGCAGATTTTAGATTAAGAAATGTGGCAAAACTAGTAGAGATGTGTGGTGAGAAAGGTGGAAATACAATTCTGCATACTTTTCATTTCATTAACCCATACAGATAGGAAAAAAGTTGGTGTCTGATTCTGTAGTATAGTCTGTTAAGTATCTTCTTTCAAGAAACCGGCAGTATCCCACCGAGGTAGGTTGGCCCAGAAAGAAAGATGAAAGTGTTTATCTTTTTAGCTTTAGTAAGGTACACAGGAGACGGGGGTTCTTTTAAGTATCATTCTTTCAAAAGTTCTACAAATACAACCAATTAAGGAGATTGGTTCAAGTGCCTCAGGCTGTTGTGGCTTAGGGATAGGTATAATGAGACTATTTTTCCAGGATAAGAAGAACTCCCTCAATGTAGCTGAGATTATACAGTGCTAACAAAGTATTAACGAGGACCTACCTTAGAGTACTGATAATATCATAAATTATACCATCCTCAATAGGAGCAGTTGATTGACCTTTATGTAACGCATTATCTAATTCATACTTGGGGAAGAGGCACTCACTCTTCACCGAGTACATATTAACATTTAAAATATTGTACATTTTAGTGATTATACATTATTTGCAATTTTAATCAACTGCTTGATTTTGTGATTTGTTTTTTAATGTTCTTTAGTGTGAGTGGTGTCACTGATTATTTTGCTGGCACAGAAGAAGATGGTTTTGAAATTGTGCGTGACATTGTTGCCACACTTAACGTTGAGCCTCTCTCCCCTGCACTGCTGCACTCTGAAGAACCAGTCATGCAGTCTGATGTACTAGATGGTAATGCCTTTGTATTTCAGCTTTTATCCCTTTTGCTAGGATCATCTTTGTTTTGTACCATTTGTACATTTTTTTATTCAGCTTTCCACAAATCATTTAGTGCAGTAATTTTTCTACTCTTTTTCATTGAAACTGAACTTTCTCAAGTTCTTTTCCCAATTGTTTTACAGTGTGTCTAGTGGAAGCTCTACTGCCTGCTACTCAGTTCTCCATAAATTTCAGCCTTTCATTCATTTTTTTTCCTGCCACAAGCTGAGTCCTTGTACCTCTGCATGGCAGTGATGGAGTACTAGTGATAACTAAATATATTATCTCCAGTGTATTAATATACCTCTCTTACATCATCAATATATATTTGCTTTTATCTCAGCTAAACAACATATCACTGTTTCAAGAAAATAAATAACAAGTATGATAAACAATTTTACTCAGTCAATTTGCACTTGTCAACTGCAGTCACTGCTGTTTGTTTTATTTTAATCAGAGGAAAGCATTAACCCTTTGACTGTTGCAGGCCCCTTTCTGAAACTCATTTTATGTCAAAAAATTTTTGGAAAAAAAAAATTCACACAAATTAAAAAAGATGCCACTTTCAAAATAAGGTCCAGAATAAACAGTGTAGACATTCTTGGCACTAAAATAACATATCCTCTGTTCATTAGTCACGTCTCTAGGCCCCTCTTATATTACTATTGCTTTCTATTTTGATTTTTCATTCATACAAAAAAATACAAAATTTACTGTTATGCAGACTACTGCATTATTTTAAAAATGGTATAAATAATATAAGTGCACTAGTGAAAGAATGTTAGACTCCCCAGTTGAAGTGTATTGGATGTGTGGTGTGATTTGCTTACTCCTGAACATTGGTAAAAATCAAACATTTTCGCTATTTTGAGCTCAATTTCAAGGTCATTTTCATTATGAAAGTAATCAAAATCATCTCTACTTCTGTAATTTGTTTTCATTTTTATCACCTGAGACCATGAAAATGAGAATACAACGATAAATACTATACGAAAATACACCTCAAAGTCGGCATTTTAACCCTTAACCCTTTCACTGTCGCAGGCCCCTTTCTGAAACTGTCATTCTATGTCAATAAATTTTTGGAAAAAAAAAAAATTTTTCTTTTGAAATAATAGAGAATCTTTTCCTGATGGTAATGACACCAAAAGTATGAAATTTGGTCAAAAACTCACGGAATTGCACTCCCGCGAAGTTAGCAGTCTCGGCGACATATACGTATCAGCAATTTTGTCGACTTTGAGCCCTGTTTTTAGCCACTTCCGTTGTTCCAGTTCACCAAACTCATAGCTATTTCTTTAGAACTCTATCTTATCTATCAGTTGAGTACAAGAAATCTCCCATTTACTGATTTGAACTACCCAATAAAGTGGCTAGAAATTGGCAATTTGGCCAATTTCATGCAAACTTAAAAAGATCCCAATTTCAAAATAGGGTCCAGAATAAACAATGTAGACATTCTTCGCACTAAAATAACATATCCTCAGTTCATTAGTCACATCTCTAGGCCCCTCTTATATTACTGTTGCTTTCTCTTCTGATTTTTTATTCATACAAAAAAATACAAAATTTACTGTTATGCAGACTACTGCATTATTGTAAAAATGGTATAAATAATATCAGTGCACTAGTGAAAAAATATAAGCCTCCCCAGTTGATGTGTTTTGGACATGTGGTGTGATTTGCTTACTCCTGAACATTGGTAAAAATCGAACATTTTCGCTATTTTGAGCTCAATTTCAAGGTCATTTTCATTATGAAAGTAATCAAAACCATTTCTATTTCTTTAACCCTTTGACTGTTTACGACGTATAAATACGTCTTATGAGCCAATGTTTCTGACGTATTTATACGCACAAATTCTAGTGGCTTCAAATCAAGCGGGAAAGGCCTGGTTGGCCTACATGAGAGAGAATGGGTCTCAGTGGTCGGTGTGCACCCTGTGAAAAAATCTGGGACCCAGCGGTGCATTGTGGGAACGCCATCTTGTTAGTCCATTTTCACCATGCCTCTCGGTAAGAAGTTCCTCACTCCTCAGTGGATTGGAGGTCTTTTGTTCCCAAGTGATAGCTCTAACAGCGATGAAAATGTCAGTGGCAGTGAATTCCAGGGTTTTGAAGAGTGTTACCGGAAAAAGTGCCCAGGATAATGTAATTAGTGATGAAAACCCAGATGACCCACAACCTTCCACCTCTGGTGCTGGGCCGGCTTGTTCACGTTCACGTTCGCCTGTACCAGGACGAAAGAGGAAACTATTTGGTCGTGTACTACACCCAGATGATAGCAGTGAATGTGATAGTGATAGTGATTTCAAGGTCATTGAAAGCAGTTCTAGTGACAGTGAGGGTGAATATTCCCCAGTGAAGCGGCAGTGTGCACGACGTAGCATGCGGTCTGGTAGTGTTTCATATGTTGTTCCAAGGGGAAGGAGAAACTCTGGGAGCACATCCCGTGGCCCTACACCACGACCTGGTAGTGAAGATGACGATATTGTAACGATGGGTATGAATGATGTGAGTGAGGGAGCAGGCAGTGGTGGTGATAGTAAGGGTGGCACGGCCCATGTGGCACCATCAGCGGGCCACACTACTACCCACGCTGCTGACTCTGCACAACAACCAGCCTCACCAGAACCCACACTCCCACAACCACGGTACAATATCCAGACCCCACCAGCAGACCGCATCTGGGATTGGCAGGACAGTGACGAGTTTCTTCCCAGTCCCCATGACTTTGATGAAACACAAAGTGGAATAAAGCCATCATGTCCACTTGGGAACAATGCCAGTGAACTGGACTGCTTTGAGTTATTCTTCAATGAACCCCTGATGGACATCATTGTCAGGGAAACAAACACATACTGTGATTACACCATGGCAAATACAATTCTCTCACCAAAATCACGGCTACAAAAGTGGAAGGAGACAACTGTGGCAGAGATGTACCTGTTTTTTTGCCACAATAATGCTTATGCCACATGTGTATAAGCACACTGTCACCACATACTGGGCAACAGAACGCCTGATTTCAACTCCAGGTTTTAGTGACACTATAGGTGTCAATCGTTTCCTGATACTGTTACGTATGTTACACTTTTCAGACAAAACCAGGCCTGACAGAAGCAACAGGTTATATAAGATAAGAAATGTGTTTATGTACCTGAAACAAAAGTGAGCATGTATTTTTATCCCTTCAGGAAGCTTGTTATTGATGAGTCCTTGATTTTATTCAAAGGAAGACTCTCATTCAAGCAATATATACCAAGCAAGAGGAAACGCTTTGGTATAAAGCTATTTGTACTGTGTGATTGCAGAAGTGGTCTAGTTTTGGATATCATTGTGTACACTGGCAGTAATACTTTGAGAGATACCATGAAGTTATTGGGTATCTCTGGTGATGTGGTTCGAACAATGATGGAACCATATCTTGGTAAGGGGCATATGTTATTTACTGATAACTGGTACACAAGCCCCTTACTCAGTGATTTCTTGTGAGTGAACTTGACAGACGTGTGTGGCACAGTGCGTCGTAATCGTAAACATATGCCAAGGTTCGACGCTGGCACTCGCAGAGGTGAGGTGCAAGCCTTTGCTGCCAATGACATCATGGCATTTCGGTGGCATGACAAACGTGATGTCACATTATTGACATTAGTTCACCAAAACGAAATGGTACACAGTGGCAGGCACAACAGAGAGACCAATGAACCCATTCTAAAGCCTGCAGCTGTCATGGACTACAACCTCAATATGCGCTTAGTGGACAAATGTGACATGCAGATTGGGTTTGCAGACTGTGTACGCAAGAGTTATAAGTGGTATATAAAACTTTTTTTCCATCTTGTTGATATCTCTATGCTGAATGCTTATAACATACACAAGTTGAAGACCAAAAAAAAACCAAAATATGGTGAATTTTGCTTGTCAGTAATCAGACAAATAATTGCAAAGTACCAAGGAGCAACACCTGCAATAGACCAGCACCCACGAAATTACCAACACATGTCATCTCGTTTCAGGCCTGGTGATCACTACTCCATGCAACTGCCTCCTACTACTGCCAAGAAAAATGCTCAGAAGGGGTGTTTTGTATGTATGCATACCACAAAACGCCCACAAACATGCAGAGACACTCGTTTTATGTGTGAGGAGTGTGAAGTGCCCCTCTGCATATACCCATGTTTCAAAGAGTTCCACGAGCTGCAGCAGTTCTAGGAACGTGTTTAGTGACTGTACATATGTATATATATTATGGAACAATAGTAATAAACATTGTTTTGTATTGTTTGTGTAAACAAAGTGTATACACAAACTAATAGTGATAAAGTTTGTTCTGTTATTGTGTTGTAAACAATGAGTGTATATTTGAAGAATGCACCTTACATTGGTCTCACAGGCCACATAAGTTACCTGGAACAGAAAAATATTGAAAAGTGCAAGAAACCTTTGAATTAGAGTAAATAAAAGAATACCGGGTGGGCGGCAGTCGCCGCTGTTGCCGTACGCACGTCACTTTCTGCAAACTTTGCGGCTCTATATCTCGGTAAGTACTGATGGCAAAAATTTTTTTTAGGCTTAAAACACTCAGAAAAATATTCCTAACATTTTCATAAGAAAAATAATTTTTTTTTTTTCGAATATTTGGCGACATAGAATGACAGTTTCAGAGAGGGGCCTGAAACAGTCAAAGGGTTAATATGTTTTCCATTTTATCACCTGAGACCACGAAAACGAGAATACAACAATAAATACTATACAAAAATACACCTCAAATTCAGCGTTTTAATCCAAAAAAACGGTCAGAGTTTTTTTTTCTCATTACACACTGCGTGCTGCAGGATTTTTTTTGTGTGTTGCACACTGACCACACGGACCCATTCTCTCACATGTGGGCCTACCAGCTTTCTCCCGCTTGATTTGAAGCCGCTAGAATTTACACGTATTAACCCTTTGACTGTCGCAGCCATATATATATGTCTTACGAGGTACCGTGTTTGACGTATTTATACTCATAAATTCTAGCGGCTTCAAATCAAGCAGGAGAAAGCTGGTAGGCCCACATGTGAGAGAATGGGTCTGTGTGGTCAGTGTGCACCATATAAAAAAAATCCTGGAGCACGCAGTGCATAAGAAAAAAAAACTCCGACCATTTTTTTTAATTAAAATGCCGACTTCGTGGTCTATTTTCGTATAGTATTTATGGTTGTATTCTCGCTTTCTTGGTCTCATTTGATAGAATGGAAAACATATTATAGAAATAGAGCTGATTTTGATTGATTTTACTATAAAAAGAACCTGGAAATGGAGCTCAAAGTAGGGGAAATGTTTGATTTTTGCCAATGTTCAAAAGTAAACAAAGGATGTCATTGTCCAATAAATGTCCAACTAGCCATTCTAATATGCAGTCATGAATGGGTTGATGTTATTTATACAATTATTACAGTATTGCAGTAGTCTGCATAATAGTAAGTCTTCTATTTTTTGTTTGAATAAAAATTCAAAATAGAAAGGAAGAGTAATATCAGAGGGGCCTGGAGACATGACTGATGAACAAAGAAAATGTTATTTTAGAGCCAGGAATGTCTGCATTGTTCATTCTGGACCATATTTTGAAATTGTCATATTTTTTAATTTTTTATTTTATTTATTTATTTATTTAAAAATTTGTGCACACATACAGAGGTACAAAAAAATACAGAAAAGAGCAGTATGCCAAAGCCACTTATACTATGCATAGCATTACGGGCTGGCTTAAAATTAACTTAAGATGAACTAAGCAATGATGACATCGGTGATAAAACTTTAATGTAAACAGATTACTATAAAGCACAAGTGAGTATTACAAAGACAGGTCATATGGTTGTATGCATTGTTGTACATTCAGTAGAATGGAGTATTCTGTTAGGTAGTGTATTTAAAAAATAATAAAGTTAGATTGGGTTTTAGGTTTAACATTTATGTGATATAATTGTGAGAAATATTTAAGATATACAATTTATAAGGTTCAGTTATTCAGTATTTATTTGGTTTTGGGTGAGTAAGTGATCTTTGAGAAGAGACTTGAATTTATAAACAGGTAGTGTTTCTTTTATATTTACAGGTAATGAGTTCCAGATTTTAGGGCCTTTTATGTGCATTGAGTTTTTGCATAGTGTGAGATGGACACGAGGAACATCAAAGAGTGATCTGTGCCTTGTGTTATGGTCATGTGTTCTGTTGAGGTTGGCAAGGAGATGTTTGAGGGGAGGGTTAATATCAGAGTTAAGTGTTCTATGTATGTAATAGGTGCAGTAATAAGTATGAATGTTTTGTATGGTGAATAGGTTTAGTGTATTGAATATTGGTGGAGTGTGCTGCCTATAGTGAGAATTTGTTATCATTCTAACTGCAGCCTTTTGTTGGGTAATTAGTGGTCTGAGATGGTTACTTGTTGTTGAGCCCCATGCACAAATTCCATAGGTGAGATAGGGGTAAATAAGAGAGTGATATAGGGCCAGGAGGGCTGACTGTGGAGCATAGTACCGTATCTTCGATAGTATGCCTACAGTCTTGGAAATTTTCTTAGAAATTTGTTGTATATGTGTATGAAATTTGAGTCTATTATCAAGGTGGATTCCTAAGAATTTTCCCTCTGTTAGCTTTGTGATAGGTGATCCGTTTATCATTATGTTAAGAGGGACATCTGTAGCTCTGTTACCAAACTGAATGAAGTAGGTTTTGTCAATGTTTAGTGTAAGTTTGTTAGTCCTCATCCAGGTAGATATTTTCTGTAATTCTGTATTTACAGTATTGGCTAGCGTGACTGGGCTCGGGTGGGAGAAGACGTATGTAGTGTCATCTGCAAATAGTGTGGGTTTGAGTAATTGCGAAGCATTTGGTAGGTCATTTATGTATAGGAGAAAGAGAAGAGGGCCAAGGACACTTCCCTGTGGGACACCAACTGTAATTGGTTGTGCAGAAGAGTTTGCCCCATTTGCATACACATATTGGCTTCTGTTGCTGAGGTATGACTTGAGGTAGTTGAGGGAGTGCCCTCTTATACCATAGTGTGACAATTTTACGTGGAGCAAGTCATGGTTAACTGTATCAAAAGCTTTACGTAAGTCAATGAAGATCCCCAGTGGGACTTCTTTTTTCTCTATTGCAGTGTATATATGTTCTAGCATGTGTATAATAGCATCATTAGTATTTTTATTTGGCCTGAATCCAAATTGGCAGGGGTTGAGTATGTTTTGGGAGATAAGGTAGGAGTAGATTCGTTTATGAATTAATTTTTCGAAGATTTTTGAGAGAGGGTGTAAGTTGGATATTGGCCTATAGTTATTCAACTCTGTTTGGTCTCCTCCTTTGTGGATCGGGGTGACCCTTGCTATTTTGAGTACTGTGGGGAAGGTGGAGGATTCAATGGATTTGTTAAAGAGTGTTGCAATGATTGGTGATAGCACTTGTGACACTTTTTTGTATATAAAGGGTGGTAAGGTATTTAAATCTCCTGCCTTGTTTTTTAGCGTGTTGATAATAAGGGAGACTTCGTATGGGTTAGTCGGAGCTAGGAACAGTGTGTTCGGGTAGTTGCCAGTGAGGTAGTCATTTGGTGGGGTATCTGAGCTTGGGATTTTATTGGCAAGGTTTTGTCCTATAGTGGAGAAGAAGTCATTGAGTCTGTTTGCTGTTTCTGTTGGTGGGAGTTGGGGTTCATCTGATTTTGCTAATTTTATTTCGCTATTTCGTGATATCTTTTTTGTTCCTAGAATTTCTGATAGGGTTTTCCAGGTCTTTTTTATATCACCTCGTAAGTTGGATAATCTGTTCTCATAATACAATTTTTTTGCCCTTCTTATCAGGCTGGTTAGGATTGACGAGTAACGTTTTGTTTGGTCTCTGGTTATGTGACCCATTCTGTACTGTTTTTCATATTGGTGTTTTGTATTTATGGATTTGAGAATGCTGGGTGTTAACCAGGGACTGTTCAGTCTCTTAGCTGTCATCTGTTTAGTTTTTTTAGGGCAGTGCTTGTTATAGAGGTATTGGGTCTTTTTTAGAAAATTATTAATACATTCGTCTATATCTGTATAGATTTCTAGCTCAGTGTGCCAGTCAATGTTTGCTACTGCTGTTGTGAAGTTATTAATGGCTGCCTCATTGTGAAGTCTGAAGGTGACTTTAGTAGTGTCATGAAATTTGCCAAATTGCAAATTTCTCACCACATTATTGGGTAGTTGAAATCGGTAAATGGGCAGTTTCTTGTACTCAATCGATAGAAAAAATGGAGTTCTAAAGAAATAGCTATGAGTTTGGTCGACTGGAACAACGGAATTAGCCGAAAATAGGGCTCAAATTGGGCGAAATCGCAGATTTGTAAATATTGCCGAGGTCGCTCATTTTTTGAGAGCATAATTCCGTCAGTTTTCCATCAAATTTTATTTTTTTGGTGTCATTACAATCAGGAAAAGATTCTCTATCATTTCATAAGAAATTTTTTTTTTTTTTAAATTTTGCGACACCAGGAGACACCTCAGGATTGGGGATTGCGACAGTCAAGGGGTTAATATGTCAGAAACAGTGGCATGTAAGACGTATATATACAACATAAACAGTCAAATGGTTAAACTGTCCAAACATAGATCTATGTTTTTTCAACATTTGAAAGTACAGTGGACCCCCACATAACAATTACCTCCGAATGCGACCAATTATGTAAGTGTATTTATGTAAGTGCGTTTGTACGTGTATGTTTGGGGGTCTGAAATGGACTAATCTACTTCACAATATTCCTTATGGGAACAAATTTGGTCAGTACTGGCACCTGAACATACTTCTAGAGTGAAAAAATATCGTTAACCGGGGGTCCACTGTATGTGAAAAAGTAGACTTTTTTTTTTACATTTGAAAATGTGTAAAAAAACTTTGATCTACATTTTTTTTTTTTTGTTATATTTGAAAATATATAAAAAAACATAGATCTACTTTTGGAGCACTACACATGTGAACGTAGATCTGTTTGGACAGTTTAAGGGTTAATAAAAAAAAAGGTCAGAATTTTTTTCTCATTACGCACTGTGTGCTGCAGGATGTTTTTTATGTGGTGCACTCTGACCACTCAGACCCATTCTCTCACATGGGGGCCTACCAGCTTTCTCCTGCTTGATTTGAAGTCGCTAGAATTTACGCGTATAAATACGTCAGAAAAGTGGCACGTAAGATGTACATATACGACTGAAACAGTCAAAGGGTTAAACCCTTAGGGGCCATGTAGCACCTGGGAACTGACAGGCAATTAAGTTCCATGTAAGGAAAGGGTAAGTTCAGTTCTTGGATCAAGAGCTTCTAGCCAGCTTGGCAGCACCTTCCTTGAGGAGAATTGACTATGTATCCAAATATGGCCAGGAACAGACTTAGTACAGAAAGTAGAGGTTTCACTGTACTTTATAAACTGTGTAATATTTGCTGCCGTAATATAAAAGACTCCTCATAATCCTTCACACATATGTTTCTTCTTCACCTCTATAGTAATTATTGCTCCTCAGTATTTGTGACTGAAATAAAATTTACAGTATATGACAATGCTTTTCACTGAATTTGTATTACAATTTGCCTGTTTGTTATTTAAGATTTATATATTTTTTGCAGCTTTGAGTGGTATAGATTTTATTGATCGAAGTAGACTGTATGCAGTGATTGGTAGAATAGTGGATGGTGGAAGATTTCGTGAATTTAAGCAGCAGTATGGAGAGAATCTTACTACAGGATATGCTTTTATTGAAGGGTAGGCATTTATTCAAAAAATTTTATTTCATATTTATTGTCGTTTTATTTAGAGACTGAAAATATATATCTTAAGTCTTACATGTAGCTCAGATTTCATTAATAAATAGTGATGAATTAGACAGACTCTGAAGATATGTACCCCTTTGAGTCAGGCTCATATACCTCCTTCAGTCAGGTTTATGTACCTCCTTCAGTCAGGTTTATATGCCTCCTTCACTTAGGTTTATATACCTATACCTCCTTTAGTCAGGTTCATATACCTCCTTCAGTCAGGTTTATATACCACCTTCAGTTAGGTTTATATACCTCCTTCAGTCAGGTTCATATACTTACTTCAGTCAGGTTCATATACCACCTTCAGTTAGGTTTATATACCTCCTTCAGTCAGGTTCATATACCTCCTTCAGTCAGGTTCATATACCTTCTTCAGTCAGGTTTATATACCTCCTTCAGTCAGGTTCATATACCTCCTTCAGTCAGGTTCATATACATTAGGGCCCCACTTATACGGCAGGTTAGGTTCCAGGCTACTGCCCAAAAGCGGACATCGCCGGAAAGCAGAACGCCATTTTTTTCCACTTATGAAAGTCAAATAATAAGTTTACACTAGCATGTATTAAGTTAACAATAGAACAAGGTATTAAAAAACATTTAAAAGTAAAATACACACACAGTACACTCATTACTTACCTCAAAATATTTGTAGTCTTAATGTAGAGTGAAAAGTTAGCAGTGTTTATGTAAGAAGTTAGGTGTAGTAGGTATGGTAGCCAGCCAGGCCACCCCACCCAACCCACACATAATATACTTCAACATTTGAAGAACCCTAGAGTGATAAAATGCATATAGTGTACACTCATTACCTACCTTAAAATATTTGTAGTCTTAACCCTTTCAGGGTCCAAAGGCAAAATCTGAAGTGGTGCTCCAGTGTCCAAGAAATTTTGAAAAAAAAAAAATTATTTTTTCATACAGAATTAAAGATGATATTTTTGTGAAGGTAATTAAAAAACAAAATAAATTTCTGATCAGTACTTACCGAGGTGAGAAGTTGACCCAAAATGACCGGGTGGTGGCAACATCAGTGATTTCCACAAAATCTCATTTCTTTATTTTACGTTTTTTTATACTTTTTTCTTTTCCTAGTAACATTTGTGGCCTGTGAGACCAATACTGTATATAATGTATGTATATACACTCACTGTATTGAACATAATAACTGCACTAACGTTATTATTATAATTTTGTTTACCACTATTGTTTACTACAATAAACATACACAAATCTTGCATAATACTAATATTCTATTATATATTTACATATGTACAGTCACTGGGCATGTTTTTAGAACTGCTGCAGCTTGTGGAAGTCCTTGAAACAAGGTATCATGCACAGAGGTGCCTTACATTCCTCACACATAAAGCGAGTGTCTTAACGTTTTTGTTGCAGTCATTTTGTTTGTGCACAGACAACACATCTCTTCTGAGTAAATTTCTTCTTAGTTGCAGGAAGCTGTGTTATGAAGTGATCACCTTCCCTCCTCAAATACCTGGGTATTTCCTGAGGAGTTCGAGGACGGTTTTGTATAGCAGGTGTTGTTACCTGGTACTTCATTATGAGTTGTCTGACAACGTTACCTGGTACTTCATTATGAGTTGTCTGACAACAGACAAACAAAATTCACCATACGGTGGTCTGTTGCCGGTCTTTATTTGGTACATATTATAAGCATTGAGCATTGAAATGCCCATGAGATGGAAGAAAAGTTTCATGTACCACTTGTAACTCTTATGAACACAATCAACAAAGCCAATCTGCATGTCACATTTGTCAACCAGATGCATGTTTTGTGTATAGCAATCACTCATTGGTTTTCGAATACGTTCATTAGTTACTCTATCAACTTTGTGACTGTCTTGCATTTTGTTAGGGTAAATAGTTGTCAACAGTGTGACATCTTGTTTGTCATGCCACCATAATGCCATGATGTCATTGGCAGTAAACACCTGCACCTCACCACTATGAGTGCCTGTGTTGAACCTGGGCATATGTTTACGATTAGAACGCACTGTGCCACACACATCTGTCATGTTCACTTGCAAGAAATCACTGAGTAAAGGGCTTGTGTACCAGTTACCGGTATATAATGTATGCCCCTTACCAAGATAAGGTGCCATCGTGTTTCTCACTACGTCACCTGAGATACCCAATAACATACTGGTATCTTTCAATGTTTTACTTCCCGTGTATACAATAATATCCAATACCAGGCCACTGTCACAGTCACAGAGTACAAACAGTTTTATACCAAAGCGTTTCCTCTTGCTCAGTATATACTGCTTGAATGACAGTCTACCTTTGAACAAAATCAAAGACTCATCAATTACAAGATTCTTGAATGAATAAAAGTACATGTTGAACTTTTGTTTCAGATACATAAAAACATTTCTAATCTTGTATAACCTGTCACTTCTGTCAGGCCTGGTTTTGTCAGAGAAGTGCAACATACGTAAGAGTAAGATAAACCTGTTCACTGGGATGATTTCACTGAAGGCCAGGGTACAAATTAGCTGATCTGTGGGCCAGTATGATTTTATATTATGCTTATAGACATGAGGCATAAGCATTATTGTTTCAAAAAGCAAATACATTTCAGCAACAGTTGTCTCTTTCCATTGGTGTAATCTTGACTGTGGTGATATGATCGTATTTTCCATGGTGTACTCAAAATACTTGTTACTTTCCCTGACAATAGTTTCCATCAAGGGCTGGTTAAAGAATAGTTCAAAGAATTCCAGTTCATTTGCAGTGTTTTCAAGAGAACAAGTTAGTAGAATTCCACTTTGAGAGTCATCAGACTGGTGGGGCTGGGGAACAAAATTGGGATTTTGCTGCCAATCCCAGATACGGTTTGCTGGTGGATACTGGACATCATAAGCTGGTTGTGGTGGTAGTTGTGGTTATGGTAGGGTGGTGGCTGATGCTCCACTTTGTCCTTGAGCTGAGGAGTCAATGGCGTGGGTCCCAGCCTGGGCTGGTGAGTCATGCATGGCCGTGGCACTACCACCATCACCACTGCCACCATCACCTACTGATGCCTGTGGTTTATCCATGCCAAGTGTAGCCACATCATCCTCACTTTCACTGTCTATCCCTGGTGTAGGGGGGAATGGGATGTACTCCAGGATGTACTCCGTCCCCTGGGCACTACATAGGGAACACTCCCCAAGCACATGCAGTGGCATATATACCGACACTTCACTGGTGAATATGATTCCTCACTATCACTACTTGACTGATCGACAAGAGCAATAAAATAACAATCCACATCACTATCATCATCATTACTGAAGTCTGAGGTCTGGCCATGCGAAGATATTAGTTTTGTCTTGCGACGAGGTACAACTGAATGTGACTGATACGTGCCCACACCAGAGGTAGAAGGTTGAGGATCGTCAGGATTTTCTGCACTATTTTCAATATCCTGGTCATTCCTTTCACTAATTGATCAGAGCCATAGAATTCGTCTTCATTTCCACTTCCATCAGAGCCAGAACTATCAGATTGGAAGAGGAGAGTCCCAGTTCGCCTTGGAGTAAGAGCTGCTTTGTGACGAGGCATGGTGAACAAAGGTAACTGAGGCGACATTCCCACAATGCCATGCAGGCACCTAGAATTTTTGTTTATGGTGCACACACACACCATGCAGACCCATTCTCTCTTCTCTCAGATGTGGACCTACCAGCTTTCTCGTGCTTAATTTGATGCTGCTAGAATTTTGGCATAGATCTACGGTTTGGACCCTCAACGTATAGCCGTAGATCTATGGCACAGACCCTGAAAGGGTTATTGGTCTTAACCCTTTCAGGGTCTGTGCCATAGATCTACGGATTTACATTGAGGGTTCGAACCGTAGATCTACGCCATGAGCTCAGGTCACTCTGATAAGCTGTGAGCGGTAAATTTTGGCCTTGATATGAGAGAATACATCTATGTGGTATGTGTGCACCACATCAAACAAATCCTGCAGCACACAGTGCATAATGAGATAAAAAACTGAGACTGTAATTTTCGATTAAAACAGCAACTTTGCAGTGTTTTTTCGTATTTTTTATAGTTATATTTGCGATTTCTTGGTCTCATTCGATAGAATGGAAGATATGTTACAGAAATAGAGATGATTTTGGTTGGTTTTAGTACTGAAAATGGCTTGAAACTGACCTCAAATTAGCAGAAATGTTAAATTTTTGCCAATGTTCAAGAGTAAACAAATGACTTCACACGTCTAATACACACCAGCTGGTGGGTCTAATATACATTCACAAATGTGCTGATAATATTTATACAATTATTACAATATTATATGAAAGTAAATCTTCTATTTTTTTGGTTTAAATAAAAAATCATTATGTGAATTAAAAATCAAGATGGAATTCATTTGAAAAGCCTGAAAATGTCACTAATGAACAGAGGAAATGTTAGTTTAGTGCCAGAAATGCCTGCATTGTTTATTCTGGACCCTATTTTGAAATTGGAATGTTTTGAACTTTTCAATAAATTGGCCAAATTACCAATTTCCAATCACTTTATTTTGAGTTGGCGATTTCTTGTGCTTAATCGATAGAATAGAAGTAATACTAGTGAAATAGCTAAGAATTTGGCCTACTGGAATAATGTAATTGGCCTAAAATGGGAGTCAAAGTCGGCAAAATCGCCGATGCTTAAATATCGCTGACACATCAAAATTCGTGAGAGCATAATTTCGTGAATTTTCCATCAAATTTCATACTTTTTGTTTTACCTTCAGAAAAAGATTCTCTACCATTTCATAAGAAAAAATAACAGAATTATTTTTTAAAAATTCTTGGACACTGGTGCTGCACACTTTGAAATTTGGCCTCTGGAACCTGAAAGGGTTAATGTAGGATGCAAGGTGAATAGTAAGGTAGGTAGGTAGTGAATAGTGTGGTAGGTATCATAACCCCATCTGGCCACCCCACCCACACATTATGTACTAGTCATTTAAGTCTTAGAGCGATAAAATGCTTATACAGTACACTCATTACTTACCTTAAAATATTTATTGTCTCAGTGTAGAGTGAGAGATGAGTAAACAAGATTATATGAATAAACGAGAGAGAGAGGAAATGCATACATGAGAGAGGACAGATGCGAGTTATGTAAACAAACCAGCTGAACGTGTATGGTATTAGTTCACTCCAGCAAGCTGACTAGGAAAACATCTCATACAGTGGACCCCCGGTTAACGATTTTAATCCGTGCAAGAGGGGTAATTGTTATGCGAAATAATCGCTATGTGAATGAATTTTCCCCATAAGAAATAATGGAAATCAAATTAATCCGTGCAAGACACCCAAAAGTATGAAAAAAAAAATTTTACCACATGAAATATACATTTTCCCACACACAAAGAGAAGGATACATGCACAATAGTAGAGTAGTACATGCACAGTATATATTGTGCATGTACTAGTCTACTAAATGAAGAATAAATGACACTTACCTTTATTGAAGATGCAGCAATGACTGATGAGACACTGTGTCCTGGGAGTGCCTTTTCCTCCTGAGTACTGTAGGTCCTGTTTGGCATTTTCTTCCAGAACAGGCCTTATCACACTGTGTATGCCACTACGATTCTTAAATCTCTCAAACCAACCTTTGCTGGCTTTAAATTCACCAATATGAGCACTAGTTCCAGGCATTTTTCCCTGTTCACCTGGGTGTTAGTCGACTTGTGTGGGTTGCATCCTGGAAGACAAGATTAAGGACCCCAATGGAAATAAGTTAGACAGTCTTCGATGACACTGACTTTTTTGGGTTATCCTGGGTGGCAAATCCTCTGGGGTTAATTGTTTCTTGGTATTCTCAATAAGCCACACCAACAACGGTGCTACAGCAGCAGCAGCAGCTGACAGTGCAGCAGCAGCAGCAGCTGACAGTGCAGCAGCAGCAGCAGCAGTTGTACCACCAATAGTAGCGATGGTTGATTGGGGTTTATTATACAACCTGGCCAGCTCGGAGACATGCACTCCACTTTCATACTTATCAATGATCTTTTTCTTCATCTCTATTGTAATTCTCACCCTTATTGCTGTAGGGTTGGCACTAGAAGCTTTCTTGGGGCCCATGGTCACTTATTTTCCAGAAAAAGCACCGAAAACACTGTAATAATACGAAATATTCCGATTGTATGCTTGGATGTTACCGCGGAGGCTGGCTGGTAAACAATGCCACCGGCGGAACATGTGAGCATGGCTCAGGCCGCACATTGGACGCGTCTCGGACGAAAATCGGTAAGCGGGTTTTTAAGCGGTATGTGAGGCAAAATTTTTGCAATTAAAGTAAGCGGTATGCGAAATAATCGCTATGTGATGCCATCGTTATGCGGGGGTCCACTGTATTTATGTTAATTTCTTCTACTGTAGATATATTTATCATGTTTATATTTTATGTAGTGTTTATTATATAATTTTGAAAAATTATCTTAGATGGATGAAGCAAAATGTCTATATTAACATTTTATATGACATTTAATGCCTAGGAATGATTATTGTGTGTTATTATCATTATTAACCCTTTCAGGGCCCAGAGGCCAAATCTTAAAGGGTGCACCAGGGTCCAAGAATTTTTGAAAAAATAAAAAATATATTTTCTTACAGAATTAAAGATAATTTTCTGTAGGCAATAAAACAAAAAAAAAATTCGATCAGTAGTTACCGAGATATATAGGCGTGAAGTTGACCCTCAATGAACTGGTGGTGGCAACATCTGCGAATTCCGTAAAGTCTCATTATTTTATTTTAGTTTTTTGTTACTCTTTTCTTTTTTCCAGTAACTTTTGTGGTCTGTGAGACCAGTATAATGTATACATGTACACTCATTGTATTCAACACAAATACTGCACTAATTTGTGCATCATTACATTGCTTACAAAACTTGTTTATAAGTTTATTTTAAACAAAATAATGATGAAACTATTAGTGTGGTTGTGTTGAGCGCAACAGTACCATATGGTACACTGGTACCATAGGGTTCAATGTATCATAGGATGCATTGTGAATGCTTACTCAGCCCTGTAACAACTTCAGACAGTATTACCCAGGCTGGCTCCTCCTCAGGAAAATTAATGTATAGAAAAAGAATAAAAACTGACAAACATAAACACTTTATTATTTAGAAAATATAAAATATAAAACACTTAAATATGAAATATTGATCCTACATTAAAGAAAATTAAAAATTAAAAATATAAATGATAACTGAATTCAACGCTAATATAAAACTTGGGTGTCTGGTGTTGGTGACACTGTGTGTTGTTGAAATCGTAGCCGTTGCTGATGATGGGGGGGGGAAGGGTCGCAGGTGTTGGTTACAACCCACCGGTTCGTTCTTCACAGTATAGCCGTGAGTATTATATCCCGACAACAGGAAAGCAGGTTCTTTACCACTGCAATGATGAGGGGTTACATCCTGCAATTTCATACAGGTGCACAGGTAATTAAATCCAAAAAGGGGAAGTCTCAGGACGTTAGTCCATCTCCATAAGTTCTACTCGTTGATTGGCAGGTGACCCTCTCTGTCATCCAAGCTGGAAAGATAGACAGGTTATCCACTGCTTAAATAATCACTGCATGATAAGTACAATACCTAAAAGATGTGGTGATTATTACAACAGTCAACTTAGAGCAAGACTGAAAGGAATAAGTTTATTATTGGTCAAAAGTGAAGCTTTCAACCAATAAATCAACTAGAATACAAGGCAGGCATGTACTTACAGTAGTGCTGGGAGCTGTGAGTCTAGTGATTACTGTTTGGACCGGAGCCCCACACGTCACCTTTTTGGGGGGGGGGAGAAGGAGGGGAAGGGATAGCGGGAGCTAGACTGACCCTACCTTAACAAGCAGCCGGCAGTCAAACTATCACTTTCGGGGAGGGGGAAAAAGGCGGGAATAGCGGGAGCTTGACTTACCCTACCTTAACAAGTAGCCGGCAATGAAACTATTGTTACTATATACTCCCTCGCTACTCCTATGCATTGAACTTTTCCCTCACACTCCCCCATACCAAGACTTAATAGTCAAGGAGTATAAGAAGAATAGGCGAAGAAAAAGTTCTAACATATGGAAGTCGCGTAAGGCAAGAAATCTTCTACTGACTGTCACGACTTAACCAGTCAGAGAAATACAGTGGACCCCCGCATACCGATTTTAATCCGTGCAAGAGGGCTCATTGGTATGCGAAATAATCGGTATGCGAATGAATTTTCTCCATAAGAAATAATGGAAATCAAATTAATCCGTTCAAGACACCCAAAAGTATGAAAAAAAAAAATTTTTACCACATGAAATGTTAATTTTAATACACACAAACTGAAAAAGGCATGCACACTTACATGACACTTACTTTTATTGAAGATCTGGTGATGATTGATGGGATGGGAGGAGGGGAGAGTGTTAGTGTTTAGAAGGGGAATCCCCTTCCATTAAGACTTGAGGTGTCGAGTCCTTTTCTGGGGTTACTTCCCTTCTTCTTTTAATGCCACTAGGACCAGCTACAGATTCACTGGACTTCTTTCGCACAACATATCTGTCCATAGTGGCCTGTACCTCTTGTTCCTTTATGACTTCCCTAAAGTGTTTCACAACATTGTCAGTGTAATAGTCACCAGCACGGCTTGCAATAGCTGTGTGAGGGTGATTTTCATCCATGAAGGTTTGCACTTCAAGCCACTTTACACAGATTTCCTTAATCTTTGTAGTAGGCAATTTCTTCAATTTCTCTCTCCCCTCCTTCGAACCAGTTTCCTCAGGTCTGGCCTCTTGCTGTTGAAGTTGATCTATCAGCTCATCAGTGGTTAGTTCTTCATTGTCCTCCTCCACCAACTCTTCCACATCCTCCCCACTAACCTCCAACCCCAAGGACTTTCCCAATGCCACAATGGATTCCTCAACTGGCATAATCCTCTCAGGGTTAGCCTCAAACCCTTCAAAATCCCTTTTGTCTACACATTCTGGCCACAGTTTCTCCCAAGCAGAGTTCAAGGTCTTCTTAGTCACTCCCTCCCAAGCCTTACCTATAAGGTTTACACAATTGAGGATATTAAAGTGATCTCTCCAAAACTCTCTTAGAGTCAGTTGAGTTTCTGAGGTCACTACAAAGCACCTTTCAAACAGAGCTTTTGTGTACAGTTTTTTGAAGTTTGCAATAACCTGCTGGTCCATGGGCTGCAGGAGAGGAGTGGTATTAGGAGGCAAAAACTTGATGTTAATGAATTTCATGTCCCCATGAAGTCGCTCTGCCACGTCTGTAGGATGACCAGGGGCATTGTCTAACACCAGGAGGCACTTAAGTTCTAATTTCTTTTCAGTTAGGTAATCTTTCACATTGGGGGCAAATGCATGGTGTAACCATTCATAGAAAAAGTCCCTAGTGACCCATGCCTTACTGTTTGCCCTCCACAGCACACACAAATTCTCCTTGAGGACATTCTTTTGCCTGAACGCTCTGGGAGTTTCAGAGTGATACACTAATAAAGGCTTAACTTTGCAATCACCAGTAGCATTGGAACACATCAACAAAGTAAGCCTGTCTTTCATAGGCTTATGTCCTGGGAGTGCCTTTTCCTCCTGAGTAATGTAGGTCCTGCTTGGCATTTTCTTCCAAAACAGGCCTGTTTCATTGCAATTAAACACTTGTTCAGGTTTCAGTCCTTCAGCCTCTATGTACTCCTTGAATTCATGCACATATTTTTCAGCCGCTTTGTGGTCCGAACTGGCAGCCTCACCATGCCTTATCACACTATGTATGCCACTACGCTTCTTAAATCTCTCAAACCAACCTTTGCTGGCCTTAAATTCACTCACATCATCACTAGTTGCAGGCATTTTTTTAATTAAATCCTGATGCAACTTCCTAGCCTTTTCGCTTATGATCGCTTGAGAGACGCTATCTCCTGCTAGCTGTTTTTCATTTATCCACACCAATAAGAGTCTCTCAACATCTTCCATCACTTGCGATCTTTGTTTCGAAAACACAGTTAAACCTTTGGCAAGAACAGCTTCCTTGATTGCCTTTCTGGTGCCCACAATAGTAGCGATGGTTGATTGGGATTTCTTGTACAACCTGGCCAGGTCGGCGATACGCACTCCACTTTCATACTTATCAATGATCTCTTTCTTCATCTCTATTGGAATTCTCACCCTTATTGCTGTAGGGTTGGCACTAGAAGCTTTCTTGGGGCCCATGGTCACTTATTTTCCAGAAAAAGCACCGAAAACACTGTAATAATACGAAATATTCTGATTGTATGCTTGGATGTTACCGCGGAGGCTGGCTGGTAAACAATGCCACCGGCGGCACATGTGAGGCTGACTGAGGGCGCACATTGGACGCGTCTCGGATGAACATCGGTGAGCGGGTTTTTAAGCGGTATGCGAGGCAAAATTTTTGCGATTAAAGCAAGCGGTATGCGGATTAATCGTTATGTGATGCCATTGGTATGCGGGGGTCCACTGTAATTGGATGAACCATTGATATACACAATATGGAACTTAAAAGCCTGGAGTGCCAATGTCCACCTCAAGAGGCGACTGTTGGTTCCCTTAAAAGTTTCTAGGTATATCAAAGGTTTGTGGTCTGTTTCTAAAATGAATTCTTTTCCCAGCAAATAAAATTTAAGTTTGGAGATACCCCACACAAGGGCCAAACATTCCTTTTCTATGGTGGAGTATCTCGTTTCTGTGGGAAGGAGTTTCCTGCTTAGGAAGCATACGTACAGGGAAGGGAGTACCATCATGGTATTGTAGTAGCACCGCACCTAAGCCAGTATTGGAGGCATCAGTTCTTAAACAAAATGTTTTATTATTATCTGGAATCTTAAGTATAGGGTCTTTCGAAAAGATACTTTTAATCTCATTAAACTTTTCCCGAGCTACATAGGAAAGTTCAAGAGGTTCCTTCACAGACTTTTTAAGGAAGTCGGATAAGATGCCTGCAAGATCAGTAAGGTTCGGGATAAACCGTGCATAAAAATTTACAGAACCAAGAGAGCTATGCATGAGTTTCTTGGTTTTGGGGAATTTAAATTCTAATAAAGCTTTGATCTTACTGGGGAGAGGCTGCAGAGAGTTATTAGAAAGTATCAGTCCAAGATATCTAATCTTGTTATACCCAAGAAAGCATTTCTTCGGCTTGGCAGTGAGGCCATGTGAGCATAACCTACGCAAAACTGATGTTAATGTTTGGATATGTTCGCCCCATTTGGATGTCATTACGTAAATGTTATCAAAATAAACTGAAACATTTGGCATATTACCCAAGACCTTTCTCATCAGTCTCACGTAGGTAGCACAGGCAGTTACCAAACTGAAGGGCATAGTTCTATATTGCATCAGTCCTTGGTGTGTAGGAAAAGCGGTGTACTGCTTAGAGGAAGGATCTAACATTACTTGATGATATGCCTGCGCAATATCAATCTCTGAAAAGAAGGAAGAGTCATAAAATTTGTGTAGATCGCTATCTATTAAGGGCATAGGCTCAGCATCCCACTGAGTTATAGCATTAAGGCCTCTGAAGTCAATAGCAAGTCTATATGAATTATCCTCCTTCTTAACCATGACTACTGGTGAACAATATGAAGATACTGAAGGTTCAATGATCTTTAGTTTTAATAATTTGTCTACCTCTCGGTCAAATGCATCCCTAAGGTGAACTGGAACTGGGTATAATTTCCGTTTGATAGGATTGTCCGTCACTAAGTCAATCTTATGGACTACCGTGGAGGTAACACCTGGAATATCAGTAAAGACGTCTGAAAAGTTACTCACACATTGAAGTAGTTCATGTCTCTTATGGTCATCCAAAGATTCATTAATATTAATGTTGGTTGTGCCTGAGTGGTCAAGAGTCACCAAGTCATGTAGTTCTTCATCATAGTCTAAGTTAGAGGTGTCAATTACGCACACCTTACATTCTTCAGTTGTCGTATCAAGTTCGTGTGGAAAAACTAAGTCTAAGTTATTAAGGCAGTTAACCGAATTTCTTCGGTAATATTTCTTAAGGATGTTGATATGATAAAGCTTAGGTTTCCCCTTGACTTCTATGATGTAGTCAACTTTCCCACAAATTTTTAATACTTTATATGGACCTTTCCATGCTACTAATAATTTATTTGACTTGATAGGCAAAAGTACAAGAACTTCATCCCCTGCTTTAAAACTTCTCCTCTGACTTTTGGAATCAAAATAGGTTTTGTACTGGTCCATTGACAAGCTTAGGTTTTTCAAAACTATGTCAGAGGTCTCCTCAAGTTTGGATCTAAGGTCAAGGAGAAACTGGTAAGAAGACTGAACCTCAGCACTCATCTCCTCATTAGTCCATAAGTCATGAAGGATGGACAATGGGCCTCTGGCCTGTCTACCATAGAGAAGTTCAAAAGGTGAAAACCCCAAAGAGTCACTGGGAACTTCCCTCATGGCAAACAAAGCACAGGGTAGGTAACGATGCCTCTCCTTAGGTTTAAGGGAGCAAAGTTTCCTTAAAATGGACTTGAGAATCGAATGCTGGTGCTCAATCCTCCCATTACAGCTGGGATGATAGGGTGTGGTGAAGAGAGGCTTCACTCCCAGAAGGTGGTATAGATGTTGCATTAAGTCAGATGTGAATTGTGCCCCATGGTCAGACAAAATTTCTCTAGGGATGCCCACTCTGGAGAAGATGGACAAAAGGGCTTCAGCCACCTCTGTAGTAGTTAGGGTCTTTAAGGGTATGGCTTCAGGGAAACTCGAAGCATAATCAACTAATGTTAATACATATCTATGTCCCCCAGATGAAAGTGGTGATAAAGGAGCAACAATGTCAATAGCTACTCTTTCAAAGGGTACAGTAAAGACTGGCATTTTGACCATAGGTACTCGCCTGGTACCTCGGGAGGATGACAGTTGGCAAACTTTACACGATCTACAATAGTGACATCTGAGGACATTTTTGGCCAAAAATAGGTTTCTCTAATTTTATTTAAGGTTTTACGATGCGAGAAATGTCCGGCCACTGGCAGGTCATGAGCCATTTTAAGAACAGTCTCTCTGCATGGACTTGGAACAACTAAGATGGAATAGTCTATCTCATCTGAATTTAATTTGAATACTGACTTGTACAAGATACATCCTTTTATATATTCAAATTTATATGAAAAGTTTTTCCTTTGGATAACTTGATTTTGTTTAGCGGCACTATGTCAATTCTGAAGAGAAAGGCAATTACGTTGTAAATTGACAAAGGAGTCCTTCGATACATCTAAAGGCTTAAAGTCAGGGAAAATCAAAGGATGGACAGTAGGAGAAGCCTGGGCTTTGGTCTGAGCCCTAGTCAAGACATTTATAGTATCGGAGGTGATATCTTCACTTTCATCTAATAAGTGAACCGGTGATCCTACTTCCTCGCTTTCGAGAGTAGCATCACTGGTTTTTAATCCCACATGAATCTCACGAGACATTGTCTCATCTGAACTTTCGAGGGACTTCTCTGACTCTACAGAAAGAGGATCTGAAACACCTATGTCCATCTTTGGTGATGAAAGGTCAACCTCAGAAGGAAGAATGGCGCCTTTTACATTACCTATTAGTACGGAGCAAGAAGTGATGGGAGCTAGTACGGCTTCAGACCAACCTGTGAACCATTTAGACCTAATGTAACAACGGATGGTAGGAAAAGTGTCCGTACGGCCCAAGTAGTCTGAAAGTATAGCAGAGGAATGAGTTTCTTTAAGGTTAGGGAACAGCTTATCAGAAATGACTATACATGTGCATCCAGTGTCTCGTAAAATGGTAGATACATTAAGTCCATTAACTGTTCCTGAACAGAAGCGTGCTTGGTCATTACAGTCTTTAAAACATCTTCCAACTTTTTGGACCTTCTTAGAAGGACAATCTGGACGTTTATGTCCTTTAACACCACACAAATGATAAACAGGAATAAAAGAAATCATTTTACTTTCCACTAGAGGTTTTAATTTCTTAAGGTCTGATGAACCCTTGCCCTTAGGGTTCGATCCCTTTAGGTCTTTATAGGAATTGTGAGCCTCAGCATAAAGGTCAGCAGCCTCAGCAACTTCCTCAACTTTAATCAGGTTATGTTCTCTGATGAATGTTTGTATCTGATGGGGAAGAGCTGTCAGGAACTGGTCAGCAACCATGAAGTCTCTAAGAGATTCATAACTTTGATCAATTCCTGAACTCTCTATCCAAAAGTCTAACAAACGAAAGAGTGTTACCTGTAACTGCTGAAAGTTCTGGCCAGGCTGTAAGGTGGCATACCTGAAATGTTTCCTGTAAGAATTAGTGGCTTTTTGGTATGCTTTAAGGATTGCCTTCTTCAGTAGGTTATAATTACATATAATATCCTGCGACAAAGTTGCATAGATATTCAAAGCTGTACCCGAAAATAACATTCCTAACCTGGTAGCCCAGGTGTCAGCAGGCCATTCACAGAGGGTAGCGGTATTTTCAAACCTGATAATGTATGAAGTTATGTCTTCCCCCTCTGTGAAGGGAGGTAACTTAGGTGTTGGAATATGTGCACTAGCTGCATGATGTTCAATTACTCCTTCCTCTAATTGTTGTTGTGTAAGAGTTAACTTTTTATTCTCTAATTCAAGGTGAGATTTTTCGAGCTCGCGATCCTTTTCTCTCTCTATTAACTCAAGTTCTCTTGCTTTTTCCTCACGTTCTCTATCCTTTGCTCTTTCCTCAAGTTCTCTTAATTTAAATTGTTCTTCATGTACTCTAGCTCTCTCCTCACGATCAAGTCTATCATGCTCCTTTTTGTCTTCTCTCTCTCTTTCTGTCTTTCTTGGATTTCTCTCTCAATTCTCTCTCTCTCATTTTTCTCTTCTCTTTCAAGGTTCTCTTTCTCCTTTTTCTCTTCTCTTTCAATTCTCTCTTTCTCCTTTTCTTCATCTCTTTCCCTTTCTAACTGTCTTTCTTCTCTCTCAATTCTCTCTCTTTCAAGTCTTTCCTGGATCTTAGCACTAATGAAAGATTCTAAATTTTTTCCCTGTTATTCCTAACTTACTTCCAGAGTTCATCCAAAACTGGTATTCCTCCATGCTTGCAAGAATAACTTAAACTATCAGGGGAAATGAAACGGGTATTAAAGAAAATGGAGGGTTCAATTCCTGCTCCGCTCAAACTGTAAATAAACCAGAGGGCTCGATCCCTGTTTCAATTAAACAATATGTATTAATTAAAACGAAGGGTTCTATGCCGGCTCCGAGCAAACAGTAAGTAGAATGGGGTCACTTGACCATCCAATCTTCTCACCAACAAATCAAGTGTCCTATGACAGTTCCCTTGATATAATAAAGAGCTCAATGAAACAAATTGTCACTGGAAAATCTCGGGTCCCTAGAGTCTAATCCTCCAAAGTGTTTCAAGCTCACACAAAAATAGATGGCAGAATTAACTAGTATTCCTGCCTTGACTTGACTTACAATAAATTGAGACTATAACAATCACCAAATCTTTTATATACCTGTACTGTAGTCCTACCATAGAGAATGATTACTCATGGCTTGTGGTAACCGTCTGTGGTATGCAGCGTTGAAGTTCCAATGGTAGATTCGAGATTGAGTTGAATCTTGATTCAATAGAGTTGATCCTGGCAAGGTCGCCACTTGTGAAGGCTTACTCAGCCCTGTAACAACTTCAGTCAGTATTACTAAGGCTGGCTCCTCCTCAGGAAAATTAATGTATAGAAAAAGAATAAAAACTGACAAACAAACACTTTATTATTTAGAAAATATAAAATATAAAACACTTAAATATGAAGTATTAATCCTACATTTAAGAAAATGAAAAATGAAAATTATAAATGATAACTGAATTCAATGCTAATATAAAATTTGGGTGTCTGGTGTTGGTGACACTGCTTGTTGTTGAAATCGTAGCCGTTGCTGATGATGGGGGGGGGCGTAGGTGTTGATGACAACCCATCGGCTCGTTCTTCACAGAGTCTATCCGTGAATACTCAGTCTAGATGATAGGAAAGCAGGTTTTTTCCACTGCAATGATGAGGGGTTATATCCTGCTACTTCATACAGGTGCACAGGTAATTAAATCCAAAAAGGGGAAGTCTCAGGACGTTAGTCCATCTCCATCAGTTCAACTCGTTGATTGGCAGGTGACCCTCTCTGTCATCCAAGCTGGAAAGATAGACAGGTTACCCACTGCTTAAGAAATCGCTCTCCATGATAAGTACAATACCTAAAAGATGTGGTGATTATTACAACAGTCAACTTAGAGCAAGACTGCAAGGACTAAGTTTATTATTGGTCAAAAGTGAAACTTTTAACCAATAAATCCACTAGAATACAAGGCAGGCATGTACTTACAGTAGTGCTTGGTGCTGTGAGTCTAGTGATTACTGTTTGGACCAGAGCCCCACACATCACCTTTTGGGGGGGGGGGGAGAAGGAGGGGAAGGGATAGTGGGAGCTAGACTGACCCTACCTTAACAAGTAGCCGGCAATGAAACTATTGTTACTATATACTCCCTCGCTACTCCTATCTATTGAACTTTTCCCTCACAGGTACAGTGTACCATAGGGTGCAATGGTACCATATGGTATAATGTACCATAGGGTGCAGTGGTACCATATGGTTCAATGTACCATATGGTACAATGGTACCATATTGTACAATGGTACCATATGTTACAATGGTACCAAATTTTGCAATGATACCAACTGGTGTAATGGTACCATATGGTACAATGATACAGTATGGTACATGGTACCATATGGTACTGCTGTATTCAACACAATAACTGCACTAATATTTTTATCGTTATTTTTTACAATAATTGTTTACAACAAAATATGCAAAAGTTGCATGTTAGTAATGTTCTGTTATGTATTTTTACATATGTAAAGCCACTGGACATGTTGCTTGAGGTGGATGATGAAGCACTTTGTCTTGGAAACTGCTGAGTCAGGGGCCTGGGTCCCCACTCACTCAGTCCTGGCTGGTGCCTCATGGCACTAACACCACCTACTGGCCATGTGGTACAGGGTATCATATGGTACATTGTACCATATGGTACAGGGTACCATATAGTACAGAATACCATATGGTACAGGGTACCATATGTTGCAGGGTACCATATGGTGCAGGGTACCATATGGTACATGACACCATATGATACAGATACAGGGATCCCTATGGAAATAAGTCACCCTGACTTTTTTTTGGGTTATCCTAGGATTTTATACATATGCTGCTATGTATGATAATCTATAACTGTATCTGTGTACACCTGAATAAACTTATTTGAATAAATGTACTTGAATAAATTTATTCAGGTGTACACAAATAGTTACATAGATTATCATACATAGCAGCATATGTTTGCAGACCTAGGATAACCAAAAAAAGTCAGATGTATTCCCATTAGGGTTCCTGTACCCTGTACCATATGGTACAATGTACCATATGGTATAATGTACCATATGGTACAATGTACCATATTGCACATTGTACCATATGATTCCATTGTACCATATACCATTGTGTGATATGGCACCATTGTACCATATGGTACTATTGTACCATATGGTACAATGTACTATATGGTTCAGAACCATAGAATTTCTCTTCAGTTCCACTTCCATCAGTCTTAGAACTATAAGTTGGGAAGAGGAGAGTCAGAATTCACCCGGGGAGTGAGAGCTTCCTTGCCACCAGGCATGGTAGACAAAGCCACTTTGGCGGTGTTCCCACAATGCCATGCTGGCGTCCAGATTTTTTCTATAGTGTGCACACTGACCTCCCAGACCCATTCTCTTAGATGTAGGCCTACCAGCCTTCTCGAGCTAAATTTGAGGCCGCTAGAATTTTGGCATAGTTCTACGGTTTGGACCCACTACTCAAAGCCGTTGAACTGTGGCACGGACCTTGAAAGGGTTAATATGGCGTCTTCAAGACTAATAAGATGCTCTTAGTGATCTTAATGTGTACTTGCATTCCAGCGCAGTGTGTAAGTTTACTTAGGTACAGGTACACATAATTATCAGAGTACATATAAAACAATGGAGAGACGCAATGCTCATGGAGAATGTAAGCAAACTGAGTGGCACGCACCATATTAGAAGGATGGGGAGCCATGTAGAGAGTTTTGGTCATAATTTGAATTCACTGTACTAGCTTCAGAATGCCATGAGGTGAAATATCGTAAAGCGGAGCCCTACTGTACTTCCTTCAGTTAAGTTTATATGTCTCCTTCAGTCAGGTTCATATACAGGTTCGCCATCACAAGTCGAGCATCATTAGGACCTGTAGTGTGCCGGATTACTGAGTTTGGCAGATTACAGAGTGGTTAGGTTAGAATACACTTAATATAATTAAACATCTTGAGTTACACAAGAAAGTTAATTGAACATTGGTAAAAATTGAACATTTCCGCTACTCTGAGCTCAATTTCGAGGTACTTTTCAACGTGAAACCAATCAAAATCATATCTATTTTTGTAATATATCTTCCATTCTATCAAATGAGACCAAAAAAAATGAGAATACAGTGGACCCCCGGTTTACGATCAGCTCCCAATGCAACCAATTATGTACGTGTATTTATGTAAGTGCGTTTGTACGTGTATGTTTGGGGGTCTGAAATGGACTAATCTAATTCACAATATTCCTTAAGGGAACAGATTCGGTCAGTACTGGCACCTGAACATACTTCTGGAATGAAATAATATCGTAAACCGGGGGTCCACTGTACAGCCATAAAAACCATACGAAAATATACCACAAAGAGGCAGCTAATGGCTGAGAAATGAACTCCCTTATTTATCATGCACATTTTCATTTTTGGTGTACATTAAGAAGCATCTTTCCATCATAAATTGCCCAAGTTTCAATAAGATAGCCCAACAAACAACTGAGAGAAAAAAATATTTACCAAAAATCATTTTTGGCAAGCCCAAGCCAGGTACTGGAAATAAGGCACTTTGACTTTTTTTTGGGTTATCTTAGGTTTTCTGTACATGTGCTGCTATGTATGATAATGTAACTATCTGTGTATACCTGAATAAATTTACTTATTTACTTCTATTCTGTCAACTGAGTACAAGAAACTGCCCATTCACCTATTTCAACTACCCAATAAAGTGGTCAGAAATTGGCAATTTGGCCAATTTCACACAAATTTCAAAATAGGGTCCAGAATAAACAGTGTAGACATTCATGGCATTAAAATAACATTTTCTCTGTGTATTAGTCATAGCTCCAAGCCCCTCTTACATTACTCTTGCTTACCATTTGGAATTTTTATTCACACAAAAAATAGAAGATTTACTGTTATGCAGACTACTGCATTATTGCAATAATTTTATAAATAATTCAACCCATTCATAACTGCTCATTTTATTGGTCAGCCGGACAGGTATTGGACAGTGGCGTCATTTGTTTACTCTTGAACATCGCTAGGTAATAGAACATTTCTGGTACTTTGAGCTCAATTTCAAGGTACTTTTCATCATGAAAAAATGAGAATACAACCATAAAAACCATACGAAAATATGCCACTATGGGGCCACTAATGGCTGAGAAGTGAACTCCATTATTTATGGTCTGATTTCTTTCATTTTTGATGTATGTTAAGAAGCATCTTTCCATCATACATTGCCCAATAATAATAATAATTATAATAATAATAATAATAATAATACAGTGGACCCCCGGTTAACGATTTTAATCCGTGCAAGAGGGGTAATTGTTATGCGAAATAATCGTTATGTGAATGAATTTTCCCCATAAGAAATAATGGAAATAAAATTAATCCGTGCAAGACACCCAAAAGTATGAAAAAAAATTTTTTTTACCACATGAAATATTAATTTTAATACACACAAACTGAAAAAGGCATGCACACTTACATGACACTTACTTTTATTGAAGATCTGGTGATGATTGATGGGATGGGAGGAGGGGAGAGCATTATCTTCTTACTGTTTAGAAGGGGAATCCCCTTCCATTAGGACTTGGGGTAGCAAGTCCTTTTCTGGGGTTACTTCCCTTCTTCTTTTAATGCCACTAGGGCCAGCTTCAGAGTCACTGGACTTCTTTCGCACAAGATATCTGTCCATAGTGGCCTGTACCTCTCGTTCCTTTATCACTTCCCTAAAGTGTTTCACAACATTGTCAGTGTACAGGTTGCCAACACGGCTTGCAATAGCTGTGTGAGGGTGATTTTCATCCATGAAGGTTTGCACTTCAAGCCACTTTGCACAGATTTCCTTTATCTTTGTAGTAGGCAACTTCTTCAATTTCTCTCTCCCCTCCTCTGAACCAGTTTCCCCAGGTCTGGCCTCTTGCTCTTGAAGTTGATCTATCAGCTCATCAGTGGTTAGTTCTTCATTGTCCTCCTCCACCAACTCTTCCACATCCTCCCCACTAACCTCCAACCCCAAGGACTTTCCCAATGCCACAATGGATTCCTCAACTGGCATAATCCTCTCAGGGTTAGCCTCAAACCCTTCAAAATCCCTTTTGTCTACACATTCTGGCCACAGTTTCTTCCAAGCAGAGTTCAAGGTCCTCTTAGTCACTTCCTCCCAAGCCTTACCTATAAGGTTTACACAATTGAGGATATTAAAGTGATCTCTCCAAAACTCTCTTAGAGTCAGTTGAGTTTCTGAGGTCATTACAAAGCACCTTTCAAACAGAGCTTTTGTGTACAGTTTCTTGAAGTTGGAAATAACCTGCTGGTCCATGGGCTGCAGGAGAGGAGTGGTATTAGGAGGCAAAAACTTCACCTTAATGAAGCTCATGTCCCCATAAAGTCGCTCTGTCACGTCTGTAGGATGACCAGGGGCATTGTCTAACACCAGGAGGCACTTAAGTTCTAATTTCTTTTCAGTTAGGTAATCTTTCACATTGGGGGCAAATGCATGGTGTAACCAGTTATAGAAAAATTCCCTAGTGACCCATGCCTTACTGTTTGCCCTCCACAGCACACACAAATTATCCTTGAGGACATTCTTTTGCCTGAACACTCTGGGAGTTTCAGAGTGATACACTAATAAAGGCTTCACTTTGCAATCACCAGTAGCATTGGCACACATGAGAAGAGTAAGCCTGTCTTTCATAGGCTTATGTCCTGGGAGTGCCTTTTCCTCCTGAGTAATGTAGGTCCTGCTTGGCATTTTCTTCCAGAACAGGCCTGTTTCATCACAATTAAACACTTGTTCAGGTTTCAGTCCTTCAGTTTCTATGTACTCCTTGAATTCCTGCACATATTTTTCAGCCGCTTTGTGGTCCGAACTGGCAGCCTCACCATGCCTTATCACACTATGGATGCCACTACGCTTCTTAAATCTCTCAAACCAACCTTTGCTGGCCTTAAATTCACTCACATCATCACTAGTTGCAGGCATTTTTTTAATTAAATCCTCATGCAACTTCCTAGCCTTTTCACATATGATCGCTTGAGAGACGCTATCTCCTGCTAGCTGTTTTTCATTTATCCACACCAATAAGAGTCTCTCAACATCTTCCATCACTTGCGATCTTTGTTTCGAAAACACAGTTAAACCTTTGGCAAGAACAGCTTCCTTGATTGTCTTTTTGGTGCCCACAATAGTAGCGATGGTTGATTGGGGTTTCTTGTACAACTTGACTAGGTCGGCGATACGCACTCCACTTTCATACTTATCAATGATCTCTTTCTTCATTTCAATGGGAATTCTTACCCTTATTGGTGTACAGTTGGCACTAGAAGCTTTCTTGGGGCCCATGGTCACTTATTTTCCAGAAACAGCACCGAAAACACTGTAATAATACGAAATATTCCGAGTGTATGCTTGGATGTTACCGCGGAGGCTGGCTGGTAAACAATGGCACGGGCGGCACATGTGAGGCTGGCTGAGGGCGCACATTGGACGCGTCTCGGACGAAAATCGGTGAGCGGGTTTTTAATCGGTATGCGCGGCAAAAATTTTGCGATTAAAGTAAGCGGTATGCGAAATAATCGCTATGTGATGCCATCGTTATGCGGGGGTCCACTGTACAGTGGACCCCCGGTTAACGATATTTTTTCACTCCAGAAGTATGTTCAGGTGCCAGTACTGACCGAATTTGTTCCCATAAGAAATATTGTGAAGTAGATTAGTCCATTTCAGACCCCCAAACATACACGTACAAACGCACTTACATAAATACACTTACATAATTGGTCGCATTCGGAGGTAATCGTTATGCGGGGGTCCACTGTAATAATAATAATATACCATCTTTTAGGAGTGAAGAAGAGCAGAATGTAAGTGTGGTGGAGGTACGTGAGGCATTACGTAGAATGAATGGGGGTAAAGCAGCTGGAACTGATGGGATCATGACAGAAATGTTAAAAGCAGGGGGGGATATAGTGTTGGAGTGGTTGGTACTTTTGTTTAATAAATGTATGAAAGAGGGGAAGGTACCTAAGGATTGGCGGAGAGCATGTATAGTCCCTTTATATAAAGGGAAAGGGGACAAAAGAGATTGTAAAAATTATAGAGGAATAAGTTTACTGAGTATACCAGGAAAAGTATACGGTAGGGTTATAATTGAAAGAATTAGAGGTAAGACAGAATGTAGGATTGCGGATGAGCAGGGAGGCTTCAGAGTGGGTAGGGGATGTGTAGATCAAGTGTTTACATTGAAGCATATATGTGAACAGTATTTAGATAAAGGTAGGGAAGTTTTTATTGCATTTATGGATTTAGAAAAGGCATATGATAGAGTGGATAGAGGAGCAATGTGGCAGATGTTGCAAGTATATGGAATAGGTGGTAAGTTACTAAATGCTGTAAAGAGCTTTAATGAGGATAGTGAGGCTCAGGTTAGGGTATGTAGAAGAGAGGGAGAATACTTCCCGGTAAAAGTAGGTCTTAGACAGGGATGTGTAATGTCACCATGGTTGTTTAATATATTTATAGATGGGGTTGTAAAAGAAGTAAATGCTAGGGTGTTTGGGAGAGGGGTGGGATTAAATTATGGGGAATCAAATTCAAAATGGGAAGTGACACAGTTACTTTTTGCTGATGATACTGTGCTTATGGGAGATTCTAAAGAAAAATTGCAAAGGTTAGTGGATGAGTTTGAGAATGTGTGTAAAGGTAGAAAGTTGAAAGTGAACATAGAAAAGAGTAATGTGATGAGGGTATCAAATGATTTAGATAAAGAAAAATTGGATATCAAATTGGGGAGGAGGAGTATGGAAGAAGTGAATGTTTTCAGATACTTGGGAGTTGACGTGTCAGCGGATGGGTTTATGAAGGATGAGGTTAATCATAGAATTGATGAGGGAAAAAAGGTGAGTGGTGCATTGAGGTATATGTGGAGTCAAAAAACGTTATCTATGGAGGCAAAGAAGGGAATGTATGAAAGTATAGTAGTACCAACACTCTTATATAGATGTGAAGCTTGGGTGGTAAATGCAGCAGCGAGGAGACGGTTGGAGGCAGTGGAGATGTCCTGTCTAAGGGCAATGTGTGGTGTAAATATTATGCAGAAAATTCGGAGTGTGGAAATTAGGAGAAGGTGTGGAGTTAATAAAAGCATTAGTCAGAGGGCAGAAGAGGGGTTGTTGAGGTGGTTTGGTCATTTAGAGAGAATGGATCAAAGTAGAATGACATGGAAAGCATATAAATCTATAGGGGAAGGAAGGAGGGGTAGGGGTCGTCCTCGAAAGGGTTGGAAAGAGGGGGTAAAGGAGGTTTTGTGGGCAAGGGGCTTGGACTTCCAGCATGCATGCATGAGCGTGTTAGATAGGAGTTAATGGAGACGAATGATACTTGGGACCTGACGATCTGTTGGAGTGTGAGCAGGGTAATATTTAGTGAAGGGATTCAGGGAAACCGGTTATTTTCATATAGTCGGACTTGAGTCCTGGAAATGGGAAGTACAATGCCTGCACTTTAAAGGAGGGGTTTGGGATATTGGCAGTTTGGAGGGATATGTTGTGTATCTTTATACGTATATGCTTCTAAACTGTTGTTTTCTGAGCACCTCTGCAAAAGCAGTGATAATGTGTGAGTGTGGTGAAAGTGTTGAATGATGATGAAAGTATTTTCTTTTTGGGGATTTTCTTTCTTTTTTGGGTCACCCTGCCTTGGTGGGAGATGGCCGACTTGTTGAAAAAAAAAATATTATTATTATTATTATTATTTTCTGCAAGTACATGTATGCATGGTATACAGGCCTTGCTGACATCAGTGATATACTTTACACCTTTTATCCATTGTTGACAGGAATATAATTGAATCATTGTTTTCACAAAAAGCATTTTTGAATATATGAATATATCTTTTGTCTTATATAAATTAGATTCACTTGTAATTAATAATCTACTGTACAACTATGATATAATTAATATTCTACTGTACAACTGTGACATAATTCTTAGTGTTAAGTAGTCTGTAAGCCAATAACGTAAAGTCAGCCCATAATGCCTAGGCATAATAGAGGCTCTCTTTGCATTGCAACCCATTATTGTAAATACAAAATCTCAATGTACTATTTGCAAAGACATAAATAAATAAATAAATAAATAAATAGAAAGCCCATTGTTATGCAAAGCATTTCAAGCATATTAGATCAGTGTCCCAGGATAAGACCCACACCAGTCCACTAACACCCAGGTACCCATTTACTGATGGGTGAACAAAGACAACAGGTGTAAAGAAACACCCCTAATGTTTCTACCCTGGCTGGGAATCAAATATTTACCAAAAATCATATATGGCTAGCCCAAGCCAGGTACTAGAAATAAGCCACTTTGTCTGACTTTTTTGGGTTATCCTAAGGTTCTCTACACATGCTGCTATGTGTGATAATCTGTGTAGAGAAAATAGCTTTTTTGTTTCACTTTTATGGTGCAGTACGAGTGTATATCACAGTTAGCCCTGTGCTATATTCTGTTTTCTCTAATATAAGCCACTATAATATAATATAATATAAGCTAAATCTGCTTTACACAGCATTGGAGAATAAGGAATATCCGCTAGGAATTTTTATTGACCTAAGAAAAGCGTTTGACACAATAGACCACGGCATCCTACTCCAAAAACTTGACCATTATGGTATAAGAGGCCATGTGCTTGCATATTTCAAATCCTACCTTACTAATAGGTATCAGTATGTCACCATTAAAGACACAGCCTCATCAACACGACCACTTGATACTGGAGTTCCGCAGGGAAGTGTCCTTGGTCCCCTGCTCTTCCTCATTTGCATTAATGATCTTCCAAACGTATCCCAACACCTGAAACCCATTCTCTTTGCTGACGACACGACTTACGTCATCTCCCACCCTAATCTTGCCATCCTCAATACCATTGTCAACGAGGAGCTGCTCAAAATTCTGACTTGGATGACAGCCAATAAACTTACACTTAACACTGACAAAACCTACTACATTATGTTTGGTAGCAGAGCAGGTGTTGCGCAACTTAACATTAAGAGCAACAACACTCTAATTGCCAGACATAATGAGGGCAAATTCCTAGGTCTGTACCTTGACAACAACCTAAATTTCAGCACCCATATCCAACACATAACAAAAAACGTATCCAAAACGGTGGGGATCCTCTCCAAGATACGATATTACGTGCCGCAAACTGCCCTTCTCACACTATACCATTCGCTCATTTATCCATACCTCACCTATGCTATTTGTGCTTGGGGATCAACTGCAGCAACATATCTAAAGCCAGTAATAACCCAACAAAAAGCCACAGTAAGAATAATCACTAAATCCCGTCCCTGGCAACACCCCCCCCCCAATCTTCATAGATCTAAACTTACTCCCTGTTCAGAACATCCACACTTACTACTGTGCAATCTACATCTACAGGACCTTAAATTCCAATATTAACCTTGACCTAAAACGCTTTCTTGATAGTTGTGACAGGACCCACAGGCATAACACCAGACACAAACATCTCTATGACATTCCTCGTGTCCGACTAAACCTTGCCCGAAATGCCTAGCCATGCTAGGCGTTCTAGTGGTACACTCTGTAATCATTATTTAACTACATGTAAACCACACAACAACCAAATTCTGTAAATTCAACATTGTAAACTTTATAGAGAATAAACTTTGAATTGAATTTACAAAAATTCAATGTGTGTCAAAGGGCCTAAACTCTGGAACACCCTTCCTGAAAACTCTAGAACTGCAGACACATTCATCACTTTGAAAACTACTGTTAGAAAACATCTTATCTCCCTGATACACCCCGTTAACTACCTACATGTAAACCACCTGGTGGTTCACACTTACACTCACTCACCCATTGACTATAAACCCAGAAATACAAATCTTAATCTTAAAATAATGAATCCTAACTAGTCATAAGCTTGCCTATGATACTCCAATATAGACACTATGTATTTTGCCAAAACAAAAGTATTCACACTGCTAAACTCACAAACTATAATGTAGTCACTTAGCCTTAATACCATAATCTGTAATAATTTAAACTTTATAATTAATCTAAGTCTGCCCGAAATGCCTAGCCATGGTAGGTGTCCTAGTGGCCTCCTCTGTAATTAGTATTTTAAAGCATGTAAACCACACAATATCCAAAATCTGTAAACCCCACATTGTAATCCTTATAGAGAATAAACTTGATTGATTGATTGAAGACAGGGATAGGAGAATGGTACTTGTATCCCATGTCCTTTTCATGTCTCTGTCAAACTGCTCAGTATTATGCCAAGTATTATTCATTCTGGACTATTAAACATGTTTTTATGTTATTTATATTGTTTATTATGTCATAATAGAGCAGTTGTGATAGGCAAATAAGCTGTAATGTTGATATTAGCATAATAATAAAGGATATTTCCCTGCATCACCAGACTGAGCTCATGGCTTCAAAGCCACCTTATCTTTAATGGATAATGTACTGTATAGGTGCTTTACACAACGTGAAGCATTTCTTTTATTTGTTGGAACCATGGCTAGGGCTAAAAGTAAGCAGGTTATAACAATAAATGGAGAAAAAGAAATTGGAATGACTTATGCAACAAGTAGTGCCACCAAACAGTACCAACAGGTTGGTTTGGCGACCCAGGAAATTTGAAATTAAGCTAGCCGACATTAGTGCCGAATAACTGATGGAACTGGTTGTCTGATTGCTGGATTTGTGATGGCAGACCTGTACCTCCTTCAGTCAGATTCATATACCACCTTCAGTCAGGTTCATATACCTCCTTTAGTTAGGTTCATATACCTCCTTCAGTTAGGTTCATATACCTCCTTCAGTTAGGTTCATATACCTCCTTCATTTATACAATACAATGCAATTTTTATTTCTTTGCAAGTTTACATTGAGATTCTATAGTTACAATAATGAGTTGCAGCACAAAGAGAGTCACTATCATGCCATGGCATTATGGGCAGACAAAATTAATGGCTCACAAACTACTTAATACTAGAGAAATTGACCATAGTTTAAGTTGAACATCTGTTTTTATTTAAAGCAGACAGTAAGTTAACTCAAGTTACAATCTGGGGATATTACACTGGGACAATTTGAAGGTATTTTGTAGGTTGTGTATATCAATAGTAAATATTTAAGTTATATTATTGGAATATAATATTGAGCGTTGGTGAAAGTAGTTTACAGTATGAGAATGCTATAATATGGTGTAAGGCAGTATAGTTTTGTGCAGGTATTTATACAATAGTATAATAAGTATTAAGTTATGTATGAACTTTGGGTATTTAAATTTTGAAGTGTTAAGATTTAGGTAATTGGGAGATCTTAATTTAAGTATTGAGTATTTAATATTTAGTTTAGGGTGGTTTTTGAGAAGAGACTTAAATTGATGTTTTAAGTTATATTTAAGTTATATTATTGGAATATAATTCTTTCTTTCTTTCAACACACCGGCTGTATCCCACCAAGGCAGGGTGGCCCAAAAAGAAAAACGAAAGTTTCTCTTTTAAATTTAGTAATTTATACAGGAGAATAAGATTAAGGTTTCGTTCGGATTTTTAACCCCGGAGGGTTAGCCACCCAGGATAACCCAAGAAAGTCAGTGCGTCATCGAGGACTGTCTAACTTATTTCCATTGGGGTCCTTAATCTTTTCCCCCAGGATGCGACTCACACCAGTCGACTAACATCCAGGTTACCTATTTGCTGCTAGGTGAACAGGACAACAGGTGTAAGGAAACGTGTCGAAATGTTTCCACCCGCCGGGAATCGAACCCGGGCCCTCCGTGTGTGAAGCAGGAGCTTTAGCCACCAGGCCACCGGGGTTACTACCCCCTTGCTCCCGGCATTTTAGTCGCCTCTTACAACACGCATGGCTTATGGAGGAAGAATTCTGTTCCACTTCCCCATGGAGATAAGAGGAAATAAACAAGAACAAGAACTAGAAAGAAAATAGAAGAATACCCAGAGGGGTGTGTATATATATGCTTGTACATGTATGTGTAGTGTGACCTAAGTGTAAGTAGAAGTAGCAAGACATACCTGAAATCTTGCATGTTTATAAGACAGACAAAAGACACCAGCAATCCTACCATCATGTAAAACAATTACAGGTTTTCGTTGTACACTCACTTGGCAGGATGGTAGTACCTCCCTGGGTGGTTGCTGTTTACCAACCTACTACCTAGGAATATAATATTGAGCATTTTTGAAAGTAGTTTACAATATGAGAATGCTACAATATAGTGTAAGGTTTATATGGTGTTAGGTTTATATACCTCTTTCACTTAGGTTCATGTACCTCCTTCAGTTAGGGTTATGTACCTCCTTCACTTGGGTTTATATACCTCCTTCAGTTAGGTTTATATACCTCCTTCAGTTAGGTTTATATACCTCCTTCAGTTAAGTTTATATACCTCCTTCGGTTAGGTTTATATACCCTATTGAATTAGGTTCATATGACAAATTTGATTATTACTTCAACATTAACTAGGAATTCTTTCATAAATTTTCATGCTTTTATTGGAGTTATTTAGCTTTTATGCACATTGCTTCCACTGGTTTTATGCACATTGCTTCCACTGGTTTTATGCACATTGCTTCCACTGGTTTTATGCACATTGCTCCCACTGGTTTTGCTCAGTGTAGAGCTTCATCAAGTCCAACATTTTGATTAGAGTTAATATCTTGTTTATAGATTGTAATATAGGAAGATGTTTTCACAATATTTTGTCTTCTAGGAGATGTGTTGGAGTTGTAGGTAATGCTGGACCTCTTACCTACCAGGATGCTCTCAAAGGTTCACACTTCACACAGATTTGTCAGCAGCGTCAGTTACCACTCATATTCTTACAGGTGTGTTTTATTGCTCTCGTGTGTTAATGAAAGATTATTTTTTTCTTTTAACCCTTTCAGGGTCCGTCCCGTAGATCTACGGCTTTACGTTCAGGGTCCAAACCGTAGATCTACGCCATGAGCTCAGCTCACTCTTATAAACTGTGAGTGGTACATTTGGGCCTAGATATGAGAGAATACATCTATGTGGTATGTGTGCACCACATAAAACAGATCCTGCAGCACACTGTGTATAATGAGAGAAAAAAAATGAAATCATGATTTTTCGATTAAAACAGCAACTTTGCAGTGTTTTTTCGTATGTTTTTTATAGTTGTATTTGCGATTTCTTGGTCTCATTTGATAGAATGGAAGACATATTACAGAAATAGAGATGATTTTCATTGGTTTTAGCACTGGAAATGGCTTGAAACTGAGCTCAAAGTAGCAGAAATGTTAAATTTTTGCCGATATTCAAGAGTAAACAAACGACCTCATACGTCTAATACACACCAGCTGGTGGGTCTAATATACATTCACAAATATGGTGATGATATTTATACACTTATTACAGTATTGCATCACAGTAAATCTTCTATTTTTTGGTGTGAATAAAAATTCATTATGTGAATAAAAAATCAAAATGGAATTTATTTGTAAAGCCTCAAAACATAACTAATGAACAGAGGAAATGTTAGTTTAGTGCCAGGAATGCCTACATTGTTCATTCTGGACCCTATTTTGAAATTGGAATATTTTGAACTTTGTGTTAAATTGGCCAAATTAACAATTTCTGATCACTTTATTTTGTAGTTGAAACAGTTGACTTGGCGATTTCTTGTGCTCAATCGATAGAATAGAAGTAATACTAGTGAAATAGCTAAGAATTTGGTTGATTGGAATAAAGCAATTGGCCTAAAATGGGAGTCAAAGTCGGCAAAATCGCCGATTCGTAAATATCGCTGACACATCAAAATTCGCGAGAGCATAATTTCGTCAATTTTCCACCAAATTTCGTACTTTTTGTTTTATTACCTTCACAAAAAGATTCTCTATGATTTCATAAGAAAAAATAACAAATTTTTTTTTTTGAAAATTCTTGGACACTGGTGCGTGACTCCAGATTTGGGCCTTGGACCCTGAAAGGGTTAATCAATCTTTATGTGTTAGGTGTCTCCTGAAGGAGTAGTTTTTGCATCATATTGTTGATTTTTTTTGTTTGTACAGGTTTTTAAACAATAAATTAAAAATGCTTGTCTTCATTGACTTGAAACATAAAACACTTATGTTTATTAAATGAAACTTCTTATTGAAATTGAACATGATGTAAAACAATGTTTTATTTGTTGTGGGTCTTTGTCTCAGCACTCCGACATAACAAGACTAGTACAGTGAAACCTCTGCTTGCGAGTTTAATCCGGTCCATGACCTTGCTCGCAACTGGATTTGCTCGTTTGCAGAGTCAATTTTCCTCATTTAAATTAATTGAAATTCAATTAATCCGTTCCAGTGGAATTCTGTGCTTCAATAATTTTGCTAATATCAACTCTATGGCTTATTTATCTATCTCATTTCATCTAATATGACATAATAAACAATATAAATAACATAGAAACCTGATATATACTCTAAAATGAATAAAATATGTAATTCATGTAGTGGTATGGGCGGTGTCGGCAGTGGAGGAGAGTTTGTCTGGAGACCGGGCAAAATGCTTCTTGAATAATTTCGCTACTATCATCTAAACGGCTTATTTATCTATCAGAGTTCATCTAATATGACATAATAAACAATATAAATAACATAGAAACCTGATATATACTCTAGAATGAATGAAATATGTCATATATGTGGAAGTGGCGGCTGACGAGAGTTTGTGTGGAGACAGGACAAAATACCCTTTGAATATTTCGCTATCATCAACTCTACGGCTTATTTATCTATCACAGTTCATCTAATATGAAATAATAAACAATATAAATAACACAGAAACCTGATATATATACTCTAGAATGAATAAAATAGGCCATTATATAACAGGTGGAGGCGGCCACAACCGCTCCCTCTATGTTGTGGTAAACACTGCCATCTAGTAACGGCCTTTTGAAGCCATCTATTATTATAATTATGTAGTACATTATTATTATACAGTAGAACCTCTACTTGCGAGCGTGTCCATGTGCGAGTTTCTCCATTATTATTATTATTATAATCAAAAAAGAAGCGCTAAGCCACAAGGGCTATACAGCGCTGCAGGGTAGGGAAGGAAGCAAGGGAATTGGATGGCAGAAGGGAGGGGGGATGATCAGCAGGTTACAGAAAACAGCGGGGCAGGGGATAGTACGGGGGTAGAGGGTAGCAAGAGATTCAAGTAGAAAGGGCTGAAAGTATCAGAATTTGTGAAGTAAGTCAGTCGTTGTCAAAAAGTCAATGAGAGAGTCCGGATGAAAGGTGGGTCCATCAGCGAGAAGAGAAGGTAAAGAGAGAGCAGCGGGGCGAAGACGACGACAGAGGTAAATTCTGCGTGCTCGTTGATAAAGTGGGCAGTCCAACAGAATGTGGCTGACTGATAATGGAGCTTGGCAATTCTCACAGAGAGGAGCAAGACGCCTCTCCATGAGATATCCATGAGTAAGACGAGTATGGCCAATATTATACACTCGGCCAGTAAATACTCGAAGACGAAGTTTGTTGCTAAGCCACAAGGGTGTGAAGGTGGGAAGATATTACAGCAAAATAGTCCGTACATGGAATACCTCTATAAGAAACTGGTAGGTCATGTACTGCTGACCGCGCAGCAGTGTCTGCCTGTTCATTGCCCTGTACGTCAACATGACCAGGGACCCAACAAAAAACAATATCTTTATGCTTAGTATTATTATTATTATAATCAAAAAAGAAGCGCTAAGCCACAAGGGCTATACAGCGCTGCAGGGTAGGGAAGGAAGCAAGGGAATTGGATGGCAGAAGGGAGGGGGGATGATCAGCAGGTTACAGAAAACAGCGGGGCAGGGGATAGTACGGGGGTAGAGGGTAGCAAGAGATTCAAGTAGAAAGGGCTGAAAGTATCAGAATTTGTGAAGTAAGTCAGTCGTTGTCAAAAAGTCAATGAGAGAGTCCGGATGAAAGGTGGGTCCATCAGCGAGAAGAGAAGGTAAAGAGAGAGCAGCGGGGCGAAGACGACGACAGAGGTAAATTCTGCGTGCTCGTTGATAAAGTGGGCAGTCCAACAGAATGTGGCTGACTGATAATGGAGCTTGGCAATTCTCACAGAGAGGAGCAAGACGCCTCTCCATGAGATATCCATGAGTAAGACGAGTATGGCCAATGCGAAGACGGGAGAGAGTAGTCTCCCAACCTCGACACTGGTGATAAGAAGACGGCCAGTAACCTATACTCGGTTTAATAGACTGAAGTTTGTTGCCGAGCATAGTAGACCAACGTTGTTGCCAACGGGTGTGAAGGTGGGAAGATATTACAGCAAAATAGTCCGTACATGGAATACCTCTATAAGAAACTGGTAGGTCATGTACTGCTGACCGCGCAGCAGTGTCTGCCTGTTCATTGCCCTGTACGTCAACATGACCAGGGACCCAACAAAAAACAATATCTTTATGCTTAGTAAAGATGCGGCGTAGCCAAAGTTGGATACGGAGGACTAAGGGGTGAGGTGTATCAAATTTTTGTATAGCCTGTAAAGCACTAAGGGAGTCTGAGACAACCACAAATGATGACACAGGCATAGATGCAATACGGATAAGCGCTGTAAGGATGGCATATAATTCAGCAGTAAAAATACTAGCTGAAGATAGTAAATGCCCTTGTACGACGCTGTCCGGAAACACTGCTGCGAATCCTACGCCGTCAGAAGACTTAGAGCCATCTGTGTACACAGCAATGGCATGAGAATGAGAGTGAAAGTGGTCAAGAAAAAGAGAGCGGGAAGCGACCGTAGACAGTTGGGCTTTCGAGCAAGGGAGGGAGAAAGAACAGACTCGAACAGCTGGAACTTCCCAGGGGGGTAGGGAAAAGTGAGATGCTACATGTACATAGAAAGGTGGTAGTTGAAGAGAAGACAAGAGCGAATGAAGGCGAAGAGAGAAGGGACGGAGTAAGCAGGGGCGGCGAACAAATAAAGAATGTCTACTAATATCAGTGACCATTCTATAAATGGAAGGATTGCGGAGATCATGAGAGCGTACATAGTAGCGCAGGCAATGGGCATCACGGCGATCGGATAAGGATGGAACGTTCGCTTCTGCATAGAGGCTTTCGACAGGGGAAGAGCGAAAAGCACCAAGGCATAAACGTAATCCTTGGTGATGAATGGGGTTAAGGCTAGAGAGAGTAGCAGGAGATGCCGCTGAATAGATCTGGTCACCATAATCAAGTTTCGATAAAATAAGGGTGGAATGTAGGTGAAGGAGGGTTCGACGATCAGCTCCCCACGAAAGATGAGCAAGGGTTTTAAGAAGGTTCAGCCGGCTGTGACAAGTTGCCTTCAGAGAGGTAATGTGAGGTTTCCAGGATAACCTACGATCAAAGAGGAGGCCCAGAAACTTGACTGTATCACGTTCAGGGATACGTGAGCCATAGAGGTACAAAGGATGATCGGAGATGACAGAGCGTCTAGTGAAAGTGATTTGGTGGGTTTTAGTGCTGGAAAATTTAAACCCATGTGTGGTGGCCCAATTGGAAACACGGTCGACTGCATGCTGGAGAGAAACTGTAAGGAGGTGACAGTCAGCGCCTGCACAGGCAATAGCGAAGTCATCAACATAGAGTGATGACCAAATATTTGATGGAAGACTAGAGGCCAAATCATTAATAGCAAGGAGAAAAAGTGTTGTGCTCAGAACACATCCCTGGGGGACACCTTCAGCTTGGATAAAGTCCGGGGAGAGCACATTATTAACCCGAACACGGAAATGCCTGTCAGTTAAAAAGTTCTTAAGGAAGGATGGTAGATTGCCTCGAAGGCCTAAGGAGTGGGCTTGGGCTAAAATATTATACCTCCAAGTTGTGTCATATGCCTTCTCAAGGTCAAAAAATATGGCAATAACTGAGTGGTTATTCGCAAAGGCATTACGAACATACGTATCCAAGCGCAGTAAGGGGTCTATGGTAGAACGTCCCTTACGAAAGCCATATTGACGAGTGGAGAGACTGTTGTGTGTCTCTAAATACCACACTAAACGTCTATTTACTAGACGTTCCATTACTTTGCAAACTGCACTGGTAAGAGCAATGGGACGATAGTGGGAGGTTTCATGTCCCGTAGTGCCTGGTTTGCGGAAAGGGAGAACAATGGCGGATTTCCACAGCTGTGGAAGAACTCCTTGTGACCAAATAAGATTGTAAAGGCGTAATAGGACTGCAAGGGCTGACTGATGTAAATGTTGTAGCATACGAATATGAATGTCGTCGGGCCCAGCTGCCGATGATCGACAAGCTGAGAGTGTTGCCTCCAGTTCTTGAAGTGTAAAAGGCACATTATACTGTTCTTCTCTGAGAGAAGAAAAGTCCAAGGGTGCTAACTCTCTGGCAGACTTTGAGGAAAGAAATGAGGGGCATAGATGGAGTCCCTGAGAAATACGGACCAGATGATTGCCAATTTCATTGGCAACATCTAGTGGGTTTGCTATATCAACACCGGCAGCCCGCAGAACAGGAGCCGGGTCAGGAGAATATTTACCACTCAGTTTTCGTACTTTTTTCCAGACTGCACTCATAGAGGAAGCAGAGGTGATGGTGGAGACATAATCTCGCCAGCAAGTGCGTTTAGCGTCACGGATGACACGGCGAGCGATCGCACGCTTCTGTTTAAAATCAAGGAGTCGCTCTGTGGTTCTATTGTACCGGTACCTGCCCCATGCAGCGCGTTTCAAACGTACTGCACGAGCACAAGCAGGAGACCACCAAGGCACGCATTTCTGAGAATGCCTGCCCGAAGTTTGGGGTATAGAATGAGAAGCTGCGGTGAAAACAGAGGACGAGAAGAGGTGTAAAAGCTCATCGATGGAGGACGAAGAAGGAACCTCTTTAAAAACAGTCAGGTGTGAGTAAAGGTTCCAATTTGCCCGATTAAATTGCCAGCGTGGGGTGCGAAGAGGTGGCGAATATGAAGGGGAAGTAAGAATGATTGGGAAATGATCACTGTCATGTAAGTCCGGGAGAACAGACCAAGTAAAGTCTAATGCGGTGGAGGAAGAGCAAACTGAGAGATCGATGCAAGAGAGAGTATGAGTCCGAGGATCAAAATGGGTGTGAGTACCTGTATTTAAAACATGGAGGGGGTGGGTGGCAAGAAAAGCCTCTAACTGAATTCCTCGGGAATCACAGTGAGACCCTCCCCAGAGGAAATGGTGGGCATTAAAATCACCAAGTAACAGAATCGGTGGCGGTAATGACGAAACAAGGAAGGCAAAATCCGGAATAGATAATGCCCGAGAAGGAGAGAGATATAAAGAACAGAGCGTATACCACCTATGTAAGTGGATACGGGCTGCTGTGTAATGCAGCGAAGTATGAACAAATAGCTGATGGTACGGAATATCAGTGCGGAGAAGAAGGGCACTTTCATTAAAGGTCCCATCAGGAAAAGGATCTGAAGAATACAATAAATTATAGCCTGAGATGTGAGAAATAACAGCAGAGTGTAATTTTGGTTCTTGTAAGCAAACACCAACAGGGGCAAACTGGGAGAGTAACATCTGAAGCTCACCCCGATTACCCCTGAGGCCGCGTATATTCCACTGTAAAAAGGCCATGATTGGCAATGATAGAGATACTTGAAATCCGCAGGTAAGGGTTCCTACGGACTAGAAGGGTTAGAAAAGTCCACATGCGGAGGCAGTGGAAAATGTTCAAGCAGCGAAGGAACGGTGCGCTGTGAAGAAAGGAGTTGCGCAGATGGAGCAGAGGAGAGAGAAAGAGCGGAAGGTGGATCAGTGTCCATTGATGGTTTGGTCTCTGCAATATATTCAGAGATTGCTTCAAGTGTTTCGGAATTCAGAGATGTCGTATGGGAGACAATATTGGGAATGGTAGGGGGAGGATGAGTAAAGATTGGAACTGTATTGGACTGTACCAAGGTAGGGGGGGGCGAAAGGGTGGAGGGAACTGGAGAAGCGTGGCAGGGGACAGAAGAGACAGGAACCTGGGGGGTGGCAGAAGAGGAAGAAACTTGGGAGGGAACAGGGGAGGAAGGTACATTACGAGGAGGAGGGTGAACCTCTGCACTTGTAACTGAGCCAGTGAGAGGGGAAGAACTAGGGACAGAGACAGGGAGGGTAAAATGAGGAGGTGGAAGATGGGTAGGAGGTGTTACCGGACCTTTTTTTGACTTTTGAGAAGTAGAGGGACGATTGGGAAGAGGTGTCGTACGAGGTCTCGTCGATACTGAGGCTTGTAAGAGAGAACTCGAAGAAGCGAGATTAGACTGAGGCGTTGAAGTAGGGACGTCTGAGCCGAGGACAGCAAAAGGATTAGATACAGGAGTGATTATGGGAGAGGTAACCACAGAGGTGGGTGTAGAAGATGGGATACCAGAAGTGGGGGGACGTTTTGAAACACGGGAATAAGAAACACGTGGGAGTCTCCCTTGGAGGCGGAGATGAGAAACTGCCATGGCATAAGGGAGACCTTCTGTCTCTTTGAGGTAACGGATTTCCCGCTCGTTTAAATAGACCTGACAACGGCGAGAGTACGAAGGGTGAGCCTCATGACAGTTAAGGCAAGAGGGAGATCGATTGCAAGACGTATTAGAATGGTCATCGGCACCACAGACTGGGCATTCGGCGATAGATCTGCAATATTTCGCTGGATGGCCAAATCGCCAGCAATTTCTACACTGTTGTGGTGTAGGGATCACCTTTCGAACTTGTAACCGATGTCCTGCTATATAAACTGAGGATGGGAGTTCTCGGCTGTCAAAAGTTAAACGAGCCACATTGCTAGGGTATCGTCTCCGCCCACGGGCAGGAAGAACGTAAGTGTCTACCTTGAGGATTGGGAGATCTTGGAGTTCCAGCTGTTCTAGAATGTCGGTGCCACATGTCTGGAAATTTTGTTGAACTATGGTATGGGGCAGAATAACGGTACCACTACAAGAATTGAGGGAATGATGTTTTTCAAGGGTGACAGGAACAGTATCTATATGGGAAAGACGAGAGAGCTCACGAGCCTGGGTAGCATTCTGTACAGTAATGATGCGCGTACCGCTCTTAAGAGCATGAAAAGAAATATCTTTACCAACATGGCGTAGGAGTGCCTTGCCAATACTATGGTCAGAAAGATAGGCAGTAGAGGAAGTTGGTCGTAAAGTGAAGAATTTAGTCCACTGTTCAGTCTGAAACTGAGCGTGGAAAGGTAGTGAAGGACGTGTCGATCGTTTCTGAGAAGAACGAGAAGGTGAAGGTGGAGAAGTATCATCAGCAGGTAATTGTCGTTGACGTTTAGGCGTGGGACCAGAGTTGGTCCGACGTGGAACGGGTCGGCGATTTGAAAATTGCCGCACCGTAGAGGGAGAGGCCGGAAGCATAGTCAGAGGAGAGCGAAGGTCTGATAAATCGAAGGAGTCAGTCGAGGCCTCAGTACCTGAAGCGGGTGAGGAAACAGCACCGGCAATAGGTACAGAGGCATGAGGAATGTCTGAAGAGTGGTCCAAAGACGAGGCGGGGTCAGAACGGGGTGCGGTATCAAGAAGGGGCCCGGGGGTACCAGGTTCATGGACTAGGGCTGCCATGGTTAGGTTACTTCTTTCTTTTTGTTTTTAAGAAAAAAAAAGAAAGAAGAAAAGAAAATAAAAATAAAAAAAAGAAAAAAAAAGGGGGGACCGGGGAGGGATAGTTCCTAGGAGGAATGAAAGGGCCAGAAATCTCCCTCCGCGCCCAAGAGGACTCGACACCGCTAGTAGCGCAGATGCAGCATGGAACCCGTGCCATACCCTACCCTTCATGCCAGTAAACCAGCAATCTGGGATAGCAACCTCACATCTGCCGAGCTACCTCGGTGGACAAAAGAGAGGGCGGCCGGATATCCGCCACAAAGCATACCTCCTTCAGCCACCACCCCCGGAATCCGAAAGGTGGCTTCCAGAGATACACCCGTCGCCCAAAAGACACCCAAAGCTACTCCGGGATACCGGAGAGGGATCGGGACATCCCTAGGCAATCCAGATTCCACGGCAAACTACGCCACCGCCAAGAAACCTCAACGGAATGGGATGGACCCCGGTGTCCTTTCCCCTACCTAGGAACTAGCGCGCCTGTGGGAGAAATCCCAAAGGACAAAAAGAGGAAGGGCAAAAGGGAGGAGTGGGGAGGAGGAGGAGGAAAGGAAAAAGGGGAGGATGGGGAGGATGGGATAGGGGAGGGGAGATTGGGGGGTAATTAGGTTCGGTCTGAGGAAGAAGACCGATAGGTCTAATTCCTCAGACCAAGAGCCTCTTCACCACGCCAAGGAGCCCCCCTTGAAGAGGCGAGTTTCTCCAAATACGAGCAGTCAGTGGGTCGATTTTTTGTGTCCATATGTGAGCAAAATTTCCACAAGTGAGCAGACCTCAAGGACCTCAAGGCAGGTTCCTTGACACTGGTGAGGGGCTCTTGCTCTTGATCTTGGGAATTGTATCTCATTTGTTTGTTGGACTATCTTATTGAAACTTGGGCAATGTATGATGGAAAGATGCTTCTTAACATACACCAAAAATGAAAGAAGTCTAAGCATAAATAATGGAGTTCACTTCTCAGCAATTAGCCACCCCTTAGTGGTATTTTTGTATGGTTTCTATGGTTGTATTCTCGTTTTTTTGGTCTCATGTGATAGAATGGAAGATGTATTACAGAAATAGATATGATTTTGATTGTTTTCACGATGTAAAGTACCTTGAAATAGACTTGACTCAAGAAATCGTAATGACACGATTGCAAATAAACCATACCCCTCTATGACCGCGGGTTCAATCCCGGCCGTGGGTATGGTTTACCTTGAAATAGAGCTCAACCTAGGAGAAATGGCCCATTGCTTGGCTATTTCAGTGTAAACAGTAAATCTTATATTTTTTGTGTGAATAAAAATTACAAATTATTTATATAATAATAATAATAATAATAATAATAATAATAATAATAATAATATATATCATTTTCATCACTCTTAGTATAAACCACTTTTTTGCATTCGATGCTTATTTTAATCAACATAATCCCTGAATTTATACATTTATATTCCTTCTTTTCCTCACCTAACCCTTTAACTGTCCAAACATAGATCTGCATTTTCACTGCTTAAGCTCCAAATATTTTGAAAAAAAAAAAAAAAAATTTTTTTTGATTAAGAGGTCTGTGTGTAATAAGACCCCCCAAAAAATTTTTAGGGTTAGTACTTACTGAGATATAAGTCCATGAAGTTGGCACTGGATACTCACCTGATGGCAACATGGAATCCTGCCACTTACAGAAATGTTGCCAATGTACCTTTTTTTCTTGTTTTTATTTTAATTTATATAATTTTTATATTCTAATAATTACAATTTATAGTAGTTCTTGTGATTTTATAGCCAATCTTTGTTCTGACACTAATATTAGGTACTGAAATAATAATCAGATAGTCACAAACACACTAACAGGTGAACATTTTCACCTGTCTTGGTCACATACTATTGTCTACAAATATATACAAAGTATTTATAAGTCTCAGCAATGTATTAGACATGCTGGAGTGTATGAAACCCCTTGAAGTATGCTGCAAGATGAGTGTCACTTTACACTGCTGATGGTGCAGTTACACTGTTACATATAAATATGTCTGTCTGTTTATCTGTCTGTCTGACTGTCTGTCTAGCTCTGTCTCTGCTTATCTGTCTTTCTGTCTGCCTGTGTGTCTGTCTTCCTGTCTCTCTGCTTGTCTCTCTGTCTCAGAGAGAGAGCCGCTCATGAACCAATAGGTATTACACACAATGCAGAGTCGTCACATCTGATTCCTGAACAAGTGAAAATGCGTATTACTTGCCAGTCATGCTTATTATGCCTTATATCTCTGGATTTTCTGGGTTATCCTAGGTAATTTACACTATGTATGATAACTGCACTTATGTGTACCTGTGAGACAGAGATAGACAGAGGCAGTGATAGATACAGACAGAGATAGAGACAGCCAAAGTCAATCATCCAGCAACCCACATACCCTGCTGGTCAGCCACCCAGCCTGCCGAACACGTATTATGCATTCCAGAATTGTTTCTCTTAGGGCATAGGTTATAAGACATTCTGGCAGGATGACACTACCAGTGGTATCAAAATTTAGAGGATGTGGCACTAATGTTGCACATGAGTTATTATCAAGGTTTTCGATATTTCCTCGACCACTTGTGGCCACATCCACCTCAAAACTACTAAACTCAGGGTCAACATCACTTTCCTTTTAAAAGGGGGTGTTAATACTACATGGCATCAGTGAATCCCTGGTATTTGCCACACAGTTTGCTCTAGCTGGTGCTTAATTGAACTGGTGCTCCCACAGGGTACTAAGTGATCCCAGATTTTTTTAATACAACCTCTCCTCGCTTAACAGCGGAGTTCCGTTCCTAAGATCATGCCGTTAAATGAATTCATCTCTGAGGAGCATAACATTTCTGGTGTTTTTTTTTTTAATTTTTATACAGTAATGTACTGTACCATATTGAAATAAACAGAATAGAGGAAATCAGCTGTATTATACATTATTTAGGTATAAATACTGGTCAGAGAGCTTGTCATAAGTCTGAGGCATCAGTAAACGAGTACACGTACATCGCTAAGTGAGGACAGGCTTTACTGCGCACGCTGAATGTTAAGACCCATTCGATACTGACCAGGTATCTCAGGCCAGTCATGCCAAATTTGGAGGCACGAAAAATAAAACATTGATCTACGTTTGGAGTGCTAGCAGCGAAAACATAGATTTACATTAGAGCAGATAACGGGTTAACTGATCCTTCAACATTATTGCTACTCCTTCCTTAGCTCTAACTCTCTGATACACCTGACCTAATCCCATTTATTTCTCTCCATTGAAACACCCCTACCCCCCCCCTTCAGCTTCGTTTTGCTTAGATATAGGACAGCCAGCTTTTTCTCATTCATAACATTGACAATCATCTCTTTCTTAGCATCTGCACTACATCTACTCACATCAAACATCCCAGCTTAAAGTTTTTTTTTTTTTTTTTTTTTTACCACACCGGCTGTCCCTCACTGAGGCAGAGTGACCTGAAAAAGAAGAAACAACAAAAAAGAAGAAACATAGGGTTTTCTTATTTTTAGTAATTTATATGGAAGGGGTTACTATCCCTTGGTCCTGGTATTTTAGTTAGCTGTCACAACGTGTACTTCAAATTCAAATTCAAATTCAAAGTTTATTCTCTATAAAGATTACAATGTTGAATTTACAGAATTTGGTTGTTGTGTGGTTTACATGACACAAGCACAGTGCAAAGAAACTGCTATGAGGATAATACAGAACCACGTACAAGTCATCGTGCAAAACAATGAAATCAAAGAAACACGTTTGCTAGGAAAACCAGGAAGTAAACACAGTATAATGATCCGACTTCATTCATACGATAAAAGAAAGGACCTAATTAAATCAGCAATTACAATGAAAAATGGAGTGTACATAAATGAGTGTCTAACAAAAAAACGTCAAAACCTTCTGTTCAGGCTGAGAAAACTTAAACAGGAAAACAAAATACATCAGTGTTTCACGCGAGATGGGAAAATACTAGTAAGGAAAACATCAACAGGACAACAATATACTATCTCAAATGAACACGATTTCTCTACCTTCCTTAGAAAAGCTGACATTTCTGTAACAGATTAGATAAGTGCCCTTAATACATATATACGTGTGGTGCATATAGTGTACGTTACTATTATATTGTACATTATTATTTTTATTATTTTTCATCACTAGCTAATGAAATACCTCCAATACTCTATACTTCTTTCTTACTGCTATTAATTGCTCATAATTTTAAATTACAAGTCAAATCTTACTCCAAATTAATAATATTCATTATTCTTACCTGTCCATTTAATTTTGTTTATCACTACTTGTTTTTTTAGTCACTTTTCATTGTGTATGCAATTAGTGTATATTCCAATTACTTTTTTGCAAGTACCAAAACTATCTTTTGCTAGCTAGTACCAACTACCTCATTTTTTTTACTTTTATTGTGCAATAAACTGCTCAATTTATTTAATATTACAAATCAGATCTTACTCCTAAACCAATATTATTTCATAGTGACCACCTGTCCATTTAACTTTGTTTACCATTACTTAATTTTAGTCCCTTATATATTTTCTCCTTTATTTTAGCTTTATATAACTACCCTAGTTTATACATTCACAATTGTTAAAATAATCAAGGTGCTATTCTCAGGTGCTAAAGTAGAATAAGTTCACAATTTTGCCATTATATTCCAAAGCTCATTTATTTGATTACCACTTTATTGTTCACCACAACTTACATTAGTCCCTTTTATATTATTATTTTATACTATAATTCTAACTTTAAAGAATTACCTTTATAGTACTACCTACTATCATATTCCCAAGCTCCATTATTTGATTATCACTTTATTTGTATTAGTCCCTTTTATATTGTCTCCTTTATTTTAGCTTAAAAAAAAAAAAAAAAAAAAAAAAAAAAAAAAAAAAAAAAAAAAAAAAACTACCTTAGCTCATTATTTTACATTTGTTAAATAATTCAGGTGCTATTTTTTAGCTTAAGACTATTTACTTTGTTTTATACTTAATTCTAACTATAGATTCACTACAAATCTTATGATTACAAGCATTGATCCTGATACCAACCTCTTATTTAATGACTTAAATGAATCAAACAGTTACTGTAATTACTACACTGCAGAACAATCAAAGGCACTTCTCAGTGCCAACAACAACATAACTATCTTTAACTACAATATCAGATCTTTAAGCAAGCATTACGATGACCTCATAGCATTACTAAATTCCTTACATGCCAATATGTCCATCATTACACTAACTGAAACCTGGCTAAAGCCTGATAGTACAGATGTCTATGCCATTCCTGGTTACACAGCCATACACAACTGTAGGCCAGACCAACAAGGGGGTGGCACAGCCATATACTACTCAGACCAACTAGAATGTATCACTAATACTTGCACAAGGGATGAACATGGGGAATATATAATAGCCAAATTCAAATCCAAATACCTACAAAAACCTCTCACATTGATAAACATTTACAGAGTTCCACAGTCAAACATTAGCCAATTTAGTCAAAACCTAGGAAGTATGATAACTGATGCACGCATGAACAAAGATCACTTACTACTCTCAGGTGACTTCAATATAAATCTCCTGCAAGACCAGGACCCACACGTTACTGAATTCACAAACACAATGAGTAACTGTATGTTGCTACCAACAGTAACAAAACCTACAAGAGTTACAGAGACTAGTGTTTCCCTACTTGACCACATCTGGACCAACACCATATCCCCTTTAAAATCAGGCATAATTACAGATAATACCACAGACCACTACCCTACTTTTCTCATAACAACTCTTGGTAAATTACCCCAAGACACTACTAAAGTCACCTTCAGACTTCACAATGAGGCAGCCATTAATAACTTCACAACAGCAGTAGCAAACATTGACTGGCACACTGAGCTAGAAATCTATACAGATATTGACGAATGTATTAATAATTTTCTAAAAAAGACCCAATACCTCTATAACAAGCACTGCCCTAAAAAAACTAAACAGATGACAGCTAAGAGACTGAACAGTCCCTGGTTAACACCCAGCATTCTCAAATCCATAAATACAAAACACCAATATGAAAAACAGTACAGAATGGGTCACATAACCAGAGACCAAACAAAACGTTACTCGTCAATCCTAACCAGCCTGATAAGAAGGGCAAAAAAATTGTATTATGAGAACAGATTATCCAACTTACGAGGTGATATAAAAAAGACCTGGAAAACCCTATCAGAAATTCTAGGAACAAAAAAGATATCACGAAATAGCGAAATAAAATTAGCAAAATCAGATGAACCCCAACTCCCACCAACAGAAACAGCAAACAGACTCAATGACTTCTTCTCCACTATAGGACAAAACCTTGCCAATAAAATCCCAAGCTCAGATACCCCACCAAATGACTACCTCACTGGCAACTACCCGAACACACTGTTCCTAGCTCCGACTAACCCATACGAAGTCTCCCTTATTATCAACACGCTAAAAAACAAGGCAGGAGATTTAAATACCTTACCACCCTTTATATACAAAAAAGTGTCACAAGTGCTATCACCAATCATTGCAACACTCTTTAACAAATCCATTGAATCCTCCACCTTCCCTACAGTACTCAAAATAGCAAGGGTCACCCCGATCCACAAAGGAGGAGACCAAACAGAGTTGAATAACTATAGGCCAATATCCAACTTACACCCTCTCTCAAAAATCTTCGAAAAATTAATTCATAAACGAATCTACTCCTACCTTATCTCCCAAAACATACTCAACCCCTGCCAATTTGGATTCAGGCCAAATAAAAATACTAATGATGCTATTATACACATGCTAGAACATATATACACTGCAATAGAGAAAAAAGAAGTCCCACTGGGGATCTTCATTGACTTACGTAAAGCTTTTGATACAGTTAACCATGACTTGCTCCACGTAAAATTGTCACACTATGGTATAAGAGGGCACTCCCTCAACTACCTCAAGTCATACCTCAGCAACAGAAGCCAATATGTGTATGCAAATGGGGCAAACTCTTCTGCACAACCAATTACAGTTGGTGTCCCACAGGGAAGTGTCCTTGGCCCTCTTCTCTTTCTCCTATACATAAATGACCTACCAAATGCTTCGCAATTACTCAAACCCACACTATTTGCAGATGACACTACATACGTCTTCTCCCACCCGAGCCCAGTCACGCTAGCCAATACTGTAAATACCGAATTACAGAAAATATCTACCTGGATGAGGACTAACAAACTTACACTAAACATTGACAAAACCTACTTCATTCAGTTTGGTAACAGAGCTACAGATGTCCCTCTTAACATAATGATAAACGGATCACCTATCACAAAGCTAACAGAGGGAAAATTCTTAGGAATCCACCTTGATAATAGACTCAAATTTCATACACATATACAACAAATTTCTAAGAAAATTTCCAAGACTGTAGGCATACTATCGAAGATACGGTACTATGCTCCACAGTCAGCCCTCCTGGCCCTATATCACTCTCTTATTTACCCCTATCTCACCTATGGAATTTGTGCATGGGGCTCAACAACAAGTAACCATCTCAGACCACTAATTACCCAACAAAAGGCTGCAGTTAGAATGATAACAAATTCTCACTATAGGCAGCACACTCCACCAATATTCAATACACTAAACCTACTCACCATACAAAACATTCATACTTATTACTGCACCTATTACATACATAGAACACTTAACTCTGATATTAACCCTCCCCTCAAACATCTCCTTGCCAACCTCAACAGAACACATGACCATAACACAAGGCACAGATCACTCTTTGATGTTCCTCGTGTCCATCTCACACTATGCAAAAACTCAATGCACATAAAAGGCCCTAAAATCTGGAACTCATTACCTGTAAATATAAAAGAAACACTACCTGTTTATAAATTCAAGTCTCTTCTCAAAGATCACTTACTCACCCAAAACCAAATAAATACTGAATAACTGAACCTTATAAATTGTATATCTTAAATGTTTCTCACAATTATATCACATAAATGTTAAACCTAAAACCCAATCTAACTTTATTATTTTTTAAATACACTACCTAACAGAATACTCCATTCTACTGAATGTACAACAATGCATACAACCATATGACCTGTCTTTGTAATACTCACTTGTGCTTTATAGTAATCTGTTTACATTAAAGTTTTATCACTGATGTCATCATTGCTTAGTTCATCTTAAGTTAATTTTAAGCCAGCCCGTAATGCTATGCATAGTATAAGTGGCTTTGGCATGCTGCTCTTATCTGTATTTTTTGTACCTCTGTATGTAGATGTTTTCTAATGGTAGTTTTGAAGGTGATGAATGTGTCTGCAGTTCCAGAGTTCTCAGGTAGGGTGTTCCAGATTTTAGGGCCTTTGACATACATTGAATTTTTGTAAAGGTTTAGTCGGACATGGGGAATGTCGTAGAGATGTTTGTGTCTGGTGTTATGCCTGTGGGTTCTGTCACAACTATCAAGAAAGCGTTTTAGGTCAAGGTTGATATTGGAGTTTAAGGTCCTGTAGATGTAGATTGCACAGTAGTAAGTGTGGATCTACTGAACAGGGAGTAAGTTTAGATCTATGAAGAGTGGGGGGGTGTGTTGCCAGGGATGGGATTTAGTGATTATTCTTACTGCAGCTTTTTGTTGGGTTATTATTGGCTTTAGGTGTGTTGCTGCAGTTGATCCCCAACCACAAATAGCATAGGTGAGGTATGGATAAATAAGTGAGTGGTATAGTGTGAGAAGGGCATTTTGCGGCACATAGTATCGTATCTTGGAGAGAATCCCAACTGTTTTGGATACTTTTTTGGTTATGTGTTGGATATGGGTGCTGAAATTCAGGTTGTTGTCAAGGTATAGGCCTAGGAATTTGCCCTCATTATGTCTGGTAATTAGAGTGTTGTCGATCTTAATGTTAATTTGTGCATCTCCTGCTCTGCTACCAAACATAATATAGTAGGTTTTGTCAGTGTTAAGCGTAAGTTTATTGGCTGTCATCCAAGTCGATATTTTGATCAGCTCCTCGTTAACAATGGTGTTGAGGGTGGCAAGATTAGGGTGAGAGATGACATAAGTCGTGTCGTCAGCAAAGAGAATGGGTTTCAGGTGTTGGGATACGTTTGGAAGATCATTGATGTATATGAGGAAGAGCAGGGGACCAAGGACACTTCCCTGCGGAACTCCAGTATCAAGTGGCCGAGTTGTTGATGCTGTGTCTTTAACGGTAACATACTGATACCTATTAGCAAGGTAAGATTTGAAATAAGCAAGCGCATGGCCTCTTATACCGTAATGGTCAAGTTTGTGGAGTAGGATGTCGTGGTCTACTGTGTCAAAAGCTTTTCTTAGGTCAATAAAAATTCCTAGTGGATATTTCTTATTTTCCAATGCTGTGTAAAGCAGATCTAGCATTTTTATGATTGCATCATTAGTGCTTTTATTTTTCCTAAATGCAAATTGGCAGGGGTTGAGTATGTTTTGTGCTGTTATAAATGAATATAGTCTCCTGTGCACGAGTTTCTCAAAGATTTTGGATAGCAATGGTAAGTTTGATATTGGCCTATACAGTGGACCCCCGCATACCGATTTTAATCCGTGCAAGAAGGCTCATTGGTATGCGAAATAATCGGTATGCAAATGAATTTTCCCCATAAGAAATAATGGAAATCAAATTAATCCGTGCAAGACACCCAAAAGTATGAAAAAAATTTTACCACGTGAAATATACATTTTCCTACACACAAAGAGAAGGATACATGCACAATAGTAGAGTAGTACATGCACAGTATATATTGTGCATGTACTAGTCTACTAAATGAAGAATAAATGACACTTACCTTTATTGAAGATGCAGCAATGACTGATGAGACACTGTGTCCTGGGAGTGCCTTTTCCTCCTGAGTACTGTAGGTCCTGTTTGGTATTTTCTTCCAGAACATGCCTTATCACACTGTGTATGTCACTACGATTCTTAAATCTCTCAAACCAACCTTTGCTGGCTTTAAATTCACCAATATGAGCACTAGTTCCAGGCATTTTTCCCTGTTCACCTGGGTGTTAGTCGACTGGTGTGGGTTGCATCCTGGGAGACAAGATTAAGGACCCCAATGGAAATAAGTTAGACAGTCTTCGATGACACTGACTTTTTTGGGTTATCCTGGGTGGCAAATCCTCTGGGGTTAATTGTTTCTTGGTATATTCTCAATAAGCCACACCAACAACAGTGCTACAGCAGCAGCAGACGATGCTACAGCAGCAGCAGCAGCTGACAGTGCTACAGCAGCAGCAGACGATGCTACAGCAGCTGACAGTGCAGCAGCAGCAGCTGTACCACCAATAGTAGCGATGGTTGATTGGGGTTTATTATACAACCTGGCCAGCTCGGAGACACGCACTCCACTTTCATACTTATCAATGATCTTTTTCTTCATCTCTATAGTAATTCTCACCCTTATTGCTGTAGGGATGGCACTAGAAGCTTTCTTGGGGCCCATGGTCACTTATTTTCCAGATAAAATCGCCAAAAACACTGTCATAATACGAAATGTTAGGATTGTATGCTTGGATGCTACCGCGGAGGCTGGCTGGTAAACAATGCCATTGGCAGAACATGTGAGGCTGGCTAAGGCGCACATTGGACGCGTCTCGGACGAACAGCGGTGAGCGAGTTTTTGAGCGGTATGCGAGGCAAAATTTTTGCGATTAAAGTGAGCGGTATGCGGAATAAACGGTATGTGATGCCAACGGTATGCGGGGGTCCACTGTAGTTGTTTAAGTCTGTAGGGTCACCACCTTTATGTATTGGTGTAACTCTTGCCATCTTGAGTAGTTTCGGGAAGGTGCTAGTTTCTAGTGACTTGTTAAAAAGTAATGAAATAGCATGCGAAAGGATATGGGCCGCTCGCTTGTACAGTAATGGTGGGACATTAGACAGATTCCCTTAGTTGTTTTTAAGTGACTTTATAATCTCGGTGACTTCCGAGGGCTCAGTTGGTGCAAGATAGAAGGAATTTGGGAAATTCCCATCTAGGTAGTCCCCGGCATGGGCATTATTATGTGGAATTTTATTGGCGAGATTAGATCCTATGGTTGAGAAGAAGTCGTTTATCTTGTTAGCTGTGTCAGTAGGATGTAGTGGTGTTTCATTAGGTTTAGTTAGGACAATATTCTTGGTTTTTTTCAGTTTGTGGGTCCCTAGAATCTGAGAGAGTGTTTTCCAGGTCTTTTTTATATCTCCTCTAGTGTCTGTGAATCTACTGGAGTAGTATAGTTTTACCTGGAGTTTACCTGGAGAGAGTTCCGGGGGTCAACGCCCCCGCGGCCCGGTCTGTGACCAGGCCTCCTGGTGGATCAGAGCCTGATCAACCAGGTTGTTGCTGCTGGCTGCACGCAAACCAATGTACGAGCCACAGCCCGGCTGATCAGGAACTGACTTTAGGTGCTTGTCCAGTGCCAGCTTGAAGACTGCCAGGGGTCTGTTGGTAATCCCCCTTATGTGTGCTGGGAGGCAGTTGAACAGTCTCGGGCCCCTGACACTTGTTGTATGGTCTCTTAACGTGCTAGTGACACCCCTGCTTTTCATTGGGGGGATGGTGCATCGTCTGCCAAGTCTTTTGCTTTCGTAGTGAGTGATTTTCGTGTGCAAGTTCGGTACTAGTCCCTCTAGGATTTTCCAGGTGTATATAATCATGTATCTCTCCCTCCTGCGTTCCAGGGAATACAGGTTTAGGAACCTCAAGCGCTCCCAATAATTGAGGTGTTTTATCTCCGTTATGCACGCCGTGAAAGTTCTCTGTACATTTTCTAGGTCGGCAATTTCACCTGCCTTGAAAGGTGCTGTTAGTGTGCAGCAATATTCCAGCCTAGATAGAACAAGTGACCTGAAGAGTGTCATCATGGGCTTGGCCTCCCTAGTTTTGAAGGTTCTCATTATCCATCCTGTCATTTTTCTAGCAGATGCGATTGATACAATGTTATGGTCCTTGAAGGTGAGATCCTCCGACATCATCACTCCCAGGTCTTTGACGTTGGTGTTTCGCTCTATTTTGTGGCCAGAATTTGTTTTGTACTCTGATGAAGATTTAATTTCCTCATGTTTACCATATCTGAGTAATTGAAATTTCTCATCGTTGAACTTCATATTGTTTTCTGCAGCCCACTGAAAGATTTGGTTGATGTCCGCCTGGAGCTTTGCAGTATCTGCAGTGGAAGACACTGTCATGCAGATTCGGGTGTCATCTGCAAAGGAAGACATGGTGCTGTGGCTGACCTCCTTGTCTATGTCGGATATGAGGATGAGGAACAAGATGGGAGCGAGTACTGTGCCTTGTGGAACAGAGCTTTTCACCGTAGCTGCCTCGTACTTTACTCTGTTGACGACTACTCTCTGTGTTCTGTTAGTGAGGAAATTATAGATCCATCGACCGACTTTTCCCGTTATTCCTTTAGCACGCATTTTGTGCGCTATTACGCCATGGTCACACTTGTCGAAGGCTTTTGCAAAGTCTGTATATATTACATCTGCATTCTTTTTGTCTTCTAGTGCATTTAGGACCTTGTTGTAGTGATCCAATAGTTGAGACAGACAGGAGCGACCTGTTCTAAACCCATGTTGCCCTGGGTTGTGTAACTGATGGGTTTCTAGATGGGTGGTGATCTTGTTTGGCTTTCTTTATTACTTTGGTGAGAACTGATGAATAGTGTTTAAGAATATCTTTGTGTATTAAGCCCTGTCTATATTGCTTTTCAGAATGGTGCTGGTTAGCCATGGGCAACCAAGCCGTTTGTTTGTGATCTGTTTCGTTTTTATAGGACAATGTTGTATAGTCTAAGTAATTTGTTAAGAAAAATGTCTGTCCAGTCATCAATACCATTGGCCTTGGAGAATTCTGTAGGCCAGTCAACAATCTCTAGGTCAGTTGTGAACTTCCTTATTGAGGCCTCGTCATGGAGTCTAAATGAGACTTTGTTGTATTCAAGTGGTGGTTTATTAATGTTTGTCAGGAGGAAGGTAGGGTAGTGGTCTGTAGTGCTATCTGTGATTTAAGGGGGGCTAGTATATTGGTCCATATGTGGTCTATTATGGTTGCACTTGTCTCAGTGAGCCTGGTTGGTTTAGTATTGTTGGTATGAGAAGTGAGTTGTTCATATTGTTGATGAAATCAGTTACAGGCTGATCATCTAGTAAGCCAAGGTTGATGTTGAAGTCTCCAGCTAAGAGAAGGTGGTGCTTATTCATTTGTCTGTTTGTTATTAGTGACTTTAATTTCTCACTGAAATTTGGGATGTTTGTGTGAGGTATCCGGTAAATGGCACCGATTGTTATAGATGTCTTAAGGTTTTTTACAGTAAAATTAGCAAAAATGTATTCCCCATATTCATCACTAAAGCAAGTGATGCTAATACAAGATAATTGGTTAGAGTAATAGATTGCAATACCACCCCCAACTTGGTTTGGTCTGCAGTTGTGAATTGCTGTGTATCCTGGTAGAGGGTAGATATCTATTGTGCCCTGCTTAAGCCAGGTCTCAGTAAGAATAATGCAGGAGAAGGGTGTCTTTAGTGATTCAAGGAGTGCCAGGAGGTCATCATAGTGTTTGCTTAAGGACCTGATGTTGTAGTTAAGTACTGATAGGCTTTTAGCATTGTTTAGGATAGTGCTGGCTTGTGATGCTGTGTAATAAAGGCAGTTACTTTCCAATAGGTTTTGATTGGGTGTCAGATTATGGAGGTTTAGATCAGGGTCAACGTGATCAATCATCTTCTAGGTTTAAATTATGGTTATTTATATCCTGAGTTGTGTGTTGAGTTTTAGTACTGATATCTGTAGTGGTGGGAAGCTTGGATAAGTATATAGCTAGAGTATTTTGGTCATGTAGAGTATAGTCACTACTACACATAATGAAGTTGATGTTGTCTATGTGTTGTGCTGGAATGAACTAAAGTACAACTAGGTATAAACTAGTAATATAAAAATACAAATTTAAAATAGAACAAGACTCTCACTTGTAATCACACTAAGGTCTAATATAATGACTTTTGTGGAGTCTATGTTTTGAACTAGAATGAGCTATAGTACAACTAGATTTAATCTAATAATATAAAAATACAAATTAAAAATAGCACCAGTCTCTCACTAGTAATTGCAGTATGGTCTAATATAATGAATTTGGTATTGACTATAGTACAACTGAGTTTAATCTAATAATATAAAAAAGGCACAAGACTCTCAATTGTAATTGCACTAAGGTGTTATATAAGTTGTTTACAAGAATTAGAGTATAACTAGATTTAAATTGACAAGATAAAATATACAAGTTAAGGTAGCAAAGGAATAAAAAAAGTAGAAAAAAAAAAAAAAAAGATATATGAGGTAGTTGGTACTAGTTTGCAAAAGATAGTTAAGGGCCTTGAACAATAATATAATTGAAATATACACTAATTGCACACACAATATAGTCACTAAGATATGAAAACAATCTTAGAGTAGGAATTATAATATAAACTTATAATATAAAAATACAAACTGAAATGGTACTTGAGTCTGGTATAGGTTGTTGACAAGATCAAGAGTATAACTAGATTTAAATTGACAAAATAAAATTCACAATTAAAGTACCAAAAGAATAATAGTAAAAAAATAACAATGGTAATGTCTTGGTTATAATATGATAGTAAGATGGTAGACAGGTACCCAGGTACACAGGTACAAAGGATAATATAAAGGTTGGAGTTGAATATACAAACTTGAAAATTTGGCAACAAAATGTAATGGGAAGTATAAAATAATGTTTAATGTACAAAAGTAAAATTGACTGGTAGTGTAGTGTGACCTAAGTGTAGGTAAAAGTAACAAGATGTTCCTGTTATCTTGTGTGTTTATGAAACAGACAGAAAAGACACCAGCAATCCTACCATTGTGTAAAATAATTACAGGTTTCTGTTTGACACTTACTTGACAGCCTGGTAGTACCTCCCTGAGTGGCTGCAGCAAATATTGACACTTGTATTAGTGAGTTGTAGTCTCATGAAACATGATCTTCTGGATACAGTCATGATTCTATCACAGTGGTCCTATATGCATTGCATGGTTGCTCATAAAATTTACTCAGTCAAGTAAAAGTATGTAATTTTACCTTGATTTAGAAATTTATGTACACTGTATAGTCGGTATTGAAATTGGTTTTTATTTAAAATATAGTTTCCAGATCAGTATATGCAATCATTGATTTTTTTTTATAACAAAGATGTCTGCTGTTGTATTTTGAAGCTAAAGTGCTGTAGACATAATATAGCCTTAAATCTTCTATTTCAGAATTCTGGGCCTTTAGAGAAACATGAAACATTTACAAGAAGCTTATGTATAGATGAGCTGCACCAAGCCATGAAGGGAAGAGCAGCTATGATGGGTGCTGTTTCATGTGTCACTGTCCCAAAGATTACATTCAACATTGGTAACTGCCATGGAGACGATAACTATACAATGGTATGTCTGATAACTGCCATGGAGATGATAACTATATAATGGTATGTCTGGTAACTGCCATGTAGATGATAAATATACATTGGTATGTCTGGGAAATAACATGAAGGCAATAACTATACAATGGTATGTCTGATAACTGCAATGTAGAGGATAACTGTACAGTGGTATATCTGGTAACTGCCATGGAGATAACTGTACATTGGTATGTTTTTTGGTTGTCAGTGCTCAAACACATTTCCAAACATTTTTAAAAGTGGAAAGAGTATTACATTGATTTTTCCTTCTCCAGAAAAAAAAAAAACTTACAGAGCTGCTTTATGTGTAGTTTTGATCTCACTAGTCACTATGTGGGGGAGCCATCTTCACTACTGCTTCATGTACAGTATTGATCTCACTAGTCACTAAGTGGGTGATCCATTTGTGTAAGCAATAATTTTGCAAAAATCATTCTGAACCTAATGAAGAAAATATATTTCATTATGTTTGTTTATTTAATTATTCTAAACTTCTCTAAAATATATTTAGTTGGATTAGGCTAAATTGTTACTTTGCTCACACTCCAACAGTATGTCAATATTAAAAACCATTTGTCTCCATTCATTCCTATCAAATACGCTCACGCACGCTTGCTGGAAGTCCAAGCCCCTCGCACACAAAACCTCCTTTACCCCCTCCCTCCAACCCTTCCTATGCCGACCCCTATCCTGCCTTCCCTCCACTACAGATTCATACACTCTTGAAGTCATTTTGTTTTGTTCCATTCTCTCTGCATGTCTGAACCACATCAACAACAACTCCTCAGCCCTCTGGATAATAGTTTTGGTAATCCTACACCTTCT
>NW_027195688.1:122500-146258 GCF_038502225.1 Cherax quadricarinatus | reverse complement strand
AGTAACACGGTACAGTAAGTCGCAGAAAATATACAGTAACACGGTACAGTAAGTCGCAGAAAATATACAGTAACACGGTACAGTAAGTCGCAGAAAATATACAGTAACACGGTACAGTAAGTCGCAGAAAATATACAGTAACACGGTACAGTAAGTCGCAGAAAATATACAGTAACACGGTACAGTAAGTCGCAGAAAATATACAGTAACACGGTACAGTAAGTCGCAGAAAATATACAGTAACACGGTACAGTAAGTCGCAGAAAATATACAGTAACACGGTACAGTAAGTCGCAGAAAATATACAGTAACACGGTACAGTAAGTCGCAGAAAATATACAGTAACACGGTACAGTAAGTCGCAGAAAATATACAGTAACACGGTACAGTAAGTCGCAGAAAATATACAGTAACACGGTACAGTAAGTCGCAGAAAATATACAGTAACACGGTACAGTAAGTCGCAGAAAATATACAGTAACACGGTACAGTAAGTCGCAGAAAATATACAGTAACACGGTACAGTAAGTCGCAGAAAATATACAGTAACACGGTACAGTAAGTCGCAGAAAATATACAGTAACACGGTACAGTAAGTCGCAGAAAATATACAGTAACACGGTACAGTAAGTCGCAGAAAATATACAGTAACACGGTCGCAGAAAATATACAGTAGTAAGTCGCAGAAAATATACAGTAACACGGTACAGTAAGTCGCAGAAAATATACAGTAACACGGTACAGTAAGTCGCAGAAAATATACAGTAACACGGTACAGTAAGTCGCAGAAAATATACAGTAACACGGTACAGTAAGTCGCAGAAAATATACAGTAACACGGTACAGTAAGTCGCAGAAAATATACAGTAACACGGTACAGTAAGTCGCAGAAAATATACAGTAACACGGTACAGTAAGTCGCAGAAAATATACAGTAACACGGTACAGTAAGTCGCAGAAAATATACAGTAACACGGTACAGTAAGTCGCAGAAAATATACAGTAACACGGTACAGTAAGTCGCAGAAAATATACAGTAACACGGTACAGTAAGTCGCAGAAAATATACAGTAACACGGTACAGTAAGTCGCAGAAAATATACAGTAACACGGTACAGTAAGTCGCAGAAAATATACAGTAACACGGTACAGTAAGTCGCAGAAAATATACAGTAACACGGTACAGTAAGTCGCAGAAAATATACAGTAACACGGTACAGTAAGTCGCAGAAAATATACAGTAACACGGTACAGTAAGTCGCAGAAAATATACAGTAACACGGTACAGTAAGTCGCAGAAAATATACAGTAACACGGTACAGTAAGTCGCAGAAAATATACAGTAACACGGTACAGTAAGTCGCAGAAAATATACAGTAACACGGTACAGTAAGTCGCAGAAAATATACAGTAACACGGTACAATTCGCAGAAAATATACAGTAACACGGTAAGTCGCAGAAAATATACAGTAACACGGTACAGTAAGTCGCAGAAAATATACAGTAACACGGTACAGTAAGTCGCAGAAAATATACAGTAACACGGTACAGTAAGTCGCAGAAAATATACAGTAACACGGTACAGTAAGTCGCAGAAAATATACAGTAACACGGTACAGTAAGTCGCAGAAAATATACAGTAACACGGTACAGTAAGTCGCAGAAAATATACAGTAACACGGTACAGAAAATATACAGTAAGTCGCAGAAAATATACAGTAACACGGTACAGTAAGTCGCAGAAAATATACAGTAACACGGTACAGTAAGTCGCAGAAAATATACAGTAACACGGTACAGTAAGTCGCAGAAAATATACAGTAACACGGTACAGTAAGTCGCAGAAAATATACAGTAACACGGTACAGTAAGTCGCAGAAAATATACAGTAACACGGTACAGTAAGTCGCAGAAAATATACAGTAACACGGTACAGTAAGTCGCAGAAAATATACAGTAACACGGTACAGTAAGTCGCAGAAAATATACAGTAACACGGTACAGTAAGTCGCAGAAAATATACAGTAACACGGTACAGTAAGTCGCAGAAAATATACAGTAACACGGTACAGTAAGTCGCAGAAAATATACAGTAACACGGTACAGTAAGTCGCAGAAAATATACAGTAACACGGTACAGTAAGTCGCAGAAAATATACAGTAACACGGTACAGTAAGTCGCAGAAAATATACAGTAACACGGTACAGTAAGTCGCAGAAAATATACAGTAACACGGAAACCTAAGTCGCAGAAAATATACAGTAACACGGTACAGTAAGTCGCAGAAAATATACAGTAACACGGTACAGTAAGTCGCAGAAAATATACAGTAACACGGTACAGTAAGTCGCAGAAAATATACAGTAACACGGTACAGTAAGTCGCAGAAAATATACAGTAACACGGTAAAGTAAGTCGCAGAAAATATACAGTAACACGGTACAGTAAGTCGCAGAAAATATACAGTAACGCAGAAAATATACAGTAACACGGTACAGTAAGTCGCAGAAAATATACAGTAACACGGTACAGTAAGTCGCAGAAAATATACAGTAACACGGTACAGTAAGTCGCAGAAAATATACAGTAACACGGTACAGTAAGTCGCAGAAAATATACAGTAACACGGTACAGTAAGTCGCAGAAAATATACAGTAACACGGTACAGTAAGTCGCAGAAAATATACAGTAACACGGTACAGTAAGTCGCAGAAAATATACAGTAACACGGTACAGTAAGTCGCAGAAAATATACAGTAACACGGTACAGTAAGTCGCAGAAAATATACAGTAACACGGTACAGTAAGTCGCAGAAAATATACAGTAACACGGTACAGTAAGTCGCAGAAAATATACAGTAACACGGTACAGTAAGTCGCAGAAAATATACAGTAACACGGTACAGTAAGTCGCAGAAAATATACAGTAACACGGTACAGTAAGTCGCAGAAAATATACAGTAACACGGTACAGTAAGTCGCAGAAAATATACAGTAACACGGTACAGTAAGTCGCAGAAAATATACAGTAACACGGTACAGTAAGTCGCAGAAAATATACAGTAACACGGTACAGTAAGTCGCAGAAAATATACAGTAACACGGTACAGTAAGTCGCAGAAAATATACAGTAACACGGTACAGTAAGTCGCAGAAAATATACAGTAACACGGTACAGTAAGTCGCAGAAAATATACAGTAACACGGTACAGTAAGTCGCAGAAAATATACAGTAACACGGTACAGTAAGTCGCAGAAAATATACAGTAACACGGTACAGTAAGTCGCAGAAAATATACAGTAACACGGTACAGTAAGTCGCAGAAAATATACAGTAACACGGTACAGTAAGTCGCAGAAAATATACAGTAACACGGTACAGTAAGTCGCAGAAAATATACAGTAACACGGTACAGTAAGTCGCAGAAAATATACAGTAACACGGTACAGTAAGTCGCAGAAAATATACAGTAACACGGTACAGTAAGTCGCAGAAAATATACAGTAACACGGTACAGTAAGTCGCAGAAAATATACAGTAACACGGTACAGTAAGTCGCAGAAAATATACAGTAACACGGTACAGTAAGTCGCAGAAAATATACAGTAACACGGTACAGTAAGTCGCAGAAAATATACAGTAACACGGTACAGTAAGTCGCAGAAAATATACAGTAACACGGTACAGTAAGTCGCAGAAAATATACAGTAACACGGTACAGTAAGTCGCAGAAAATATACAGTAACACGGTACAGTAAGTCGCAGAAAATATACAGTAACACGGTACAGTAAGTCGCAGAAAATATACAGTAACACGGTACAGTAAGTCGCAGAAAATATACAGTAACACGGTACAGTAAGTCGCAGAAAATATACAGTAACACGGTACAGTAAGTCGCAGAAAATATACAGTAACACGGTACAGTAAGTCGCAGAAAATATACAGTAACACGGTACAGTAAGTCGCAGAAAATATACAGTAACACGGTACAGTAAGTCGCAGAAAATATACAGTAACACGGTACAGTAAGTCGCAGAAAATATACAGTAACACGGTACAGTAAGTCGCAGAAAATATACAGTAACACGGTACAGTAAGTCGCAGAAAATATACAGTAACACGGTACAGTAAGTCGCAGAAAATATACAGTAACACGGTACAGTAAGTCGCAGAAAATATACAGTAACACGGTACAGTAAGTCGCAGAAAATATACAGTAACACGGTACAGTAAGTCGCAGAAAATATACAGTAACACGGTACAGTAAGTCGCAGAAAATATACAGTAACACGGTACAGTAAGTCGCAGAAAATATACAGTAACACGGTACAGTAAGTCGCAGAAAATATACAGTAACACGGTACAGTAAGTCGCAGAAAATATACAGTAACACGGTACAGTAAGTCGCAGAAAATATACAGTAACACGGTACAGTAAGTCGCAGAAAATATACAGTAACACGGTACAGTAAGTCGCAGAAAATATACAGTAACACGGTACAGTAAGTCGCAGAAAATATACAGTAACACGGTACAGTAAGTCGCAGAAAATATACAGTAACACGGTACAGTAAGTCGCAGAAAATATACAGTAACACGGTACAGTAAGTCGCAGAAAATATACAGTAACACGGTACAGTAAGTCGCAGAAAATATACAGTAACACGGTACAGTAAGTCGCAGAAAATATACAGTAACACGGTACAGTAAGTCGCAGAAAATATACAGTAACACGGTACAGTAAGTCGCAGAAAATATACAGTAACACGGTACAGTAAGTCGCAGAAAATATACAGTAACACGGTACAGTAAGTCGCAGAAAATATACAGTAACACGGTACAGTAAGTCGCAGAAAATATACAGTAACACGGTACAGTAAGTCGCAGAAAATATACAGTAACACGGTACAGTAAGTCGCAGAAAATATACAGTAACACGGTACAGTAAGTCGCAGAAAATATACAGTAACACGGTACAGTAAGTCGCAGAAAATATACAGTAACACGGTACAGTAAGTCGCAGAAAATATACAGTAACACGGTACAGTAAGTCGCAGAAAATATACAGTAACACGGTACAGTAAGTCGCAGAAAATATACAGTAACACGGTACAGTAAGTCGCAGAAAATATACAGTAACACGGTACAGTAAGTCGCAGAAAATATACAGTAACACGGTACAGTAAGTCGCAGAAAATATACAGTAACACGGTACAGTAAGTCGCAGAAAATATACAGTAACACGGTACAGTAAGTCGCAGAAAATATACAGTAACACGGTACAGTAAGTCGCAGAAAATATACAGTAACACGGTACAGTAAGTCGCAGAAAATATACAGTAACACGGTACAGTAAGTCGCAGAAAATATACAGTAACACGGTACAGTAAGTCGCAGAAAATATACAGTAACACGGTACAGTAAGTCGCAGAAAATATACAGTAACACGGTACAGTAAGTCGCAGAAAATATACAGTAACACGGTACAGTAAGTCGCAGAAAATATACAGTAACACGGTACAGTAAGTCGCAGAAAATATACAGTAACACGGTACAGTAAGTCGCAGAAAATATACAGTAACACGGTACAGTAAGTCGCAGAAAATATACAGTAACACGGTACAGTAAGTCGCAGAAAATATACAGTAACACGGTACAGTAAGTCGCAGAAAATATACAGTAACACGGTACAGCAAGTCGCAGAAAATATACAGTAACACGGTACAGTAAGTCGCAGAAAATATACAGTAACACGGTACAGTAAGTCGCAGAAAATATACAGTAACACGGTACAGTAAGTCGCAGAAAATATACAGTCGCAGAAAATATACAGTAACACGGTTCAGTAAGTCGCAGAAAATATACAGTAACACGGTACAGTAAGTCGCAGAAAATATACAGTAACAGTAACACAGTAACACGGTACAGTAAGTCGCAGAAAATATACAGTAACACGGTACAGTAAGTCGCAGAAAATATACAGTAACACGGTACAGTAAGTCGCAGAAAATATACAGTAACACGGTACAGTAAGTCGCAGAAAATATACAGTAACACGGTACAGTAAGTCGCAGAAAATATACAGTAACACGGTACAGTAAGTCGCAGAAAATATACAGTAACACGGTACAGTAAGTCGCAGAAAATATACAGTAACACGGTACAGTAAGTCGCAGAAAATATACAGTAACACGGTACAGTAAGTCGCAGAAAATATACAGTAACACGGTACAGTAAGTCGCAGAAAATATACAGTAACACGGTACAGTAAGTCGCAGAAAATATACAGTAACACGGTACAGTAAGTCGCAGAAAATATACAGTAACACGGTACAGTAAGTCGCAGAAAATATACAGTAACACGGTACAGTAAGTCGCAGAAAATATACAGTAACACGGTACAGTAAGTCGCAGAAAATATACAGTAACACGGTACAGTAAGTCGCAGAAAATATACAGTAACACGGTACAGTAAGTCGCAGAAAATATACAGTAACACGGTACAGTAAGTCGCAGAAAATATACAGTAACACGGTACAGTAAGTCGCAGAAAATATACAGTAACACGGTACAGTAAGTCGCAGAAAATATACAGTAACACGGTACAGTAAGTCGCAGAAAATATACAGTAACACGGTACAGTAAGTCGCAGAAAATATACAGTAACACGGTACAGTAAGTCGCAGAAAATATACAGTAACACGGTACAGTAAGTCGCAGAAAATATACAGTAACACGGTACAGTAAGTCGCAGAAAATATACAGTAACACGGTACAGTAAGTCGCAGAAAATATACAGTAACACGGTACAGTAAGTCGCAGAAAATATACAGTAACACGGTACAGTAAGTCGCAGAAAATATACAGTAACACGGTACAGTAAGTCGCAGAAAATATACAGTAACACGGTACAGTAAGTCGCAGAAAATATACAGTAACACGGTACAGTAAGTCGCAGAAAATATACAGTAACACGGTACAGTAAGTCGCAGAAAATATACAGTAACACGGTACAGTAAGTCGCAGAAAATATACAGTAACACGGTACAGAAAACATACAGTAACACGGTACAGAAAGTCGCAGAAAATATACAGTAACACGGTACAGTAAGTCGCAGAAAATATACAGTAACACGGTACAGTAAGTCGCAGAAAATATACAGTAACACGGTACAGTAAGTCGCAGAAAATATACAGTAACACGGTACAGTAAGTCGCAGAAAATATACAGTAACACGGTACAGTAAGTCGCAGAAAATATACAGTAACACGGTACAGTAAGTCGCAGAAAATATACAGTAACACGGTACAGTAAGTCGCAGAAAATATACAGTAACACGGTACAGTAAGTCGCAGAAAATATACAGTAACACGGTACAGTAAGTCGCAGAAAATATACAGTAACACGGTACAGTAAGTCGCAGAAAATATACAGTAACACACGGTACAGTAAGTCGCAGAAAATATACAGTAACACGGTACAGTAAGTCGCAGAAAATATACAGTAACACGGTACAGTAAGTCGCAGAAAATATACAGTAACACGGTACAGTAAGTCGCAGAAAATATACAGTAACACGGTACAGTAAGTCGCAGAAAATATACAGTAACACGGTACAGTAAGTCGCAGAAAATATACAGTAACACGGTACAGTAAGTCGCAGAAAATATACAGTAACACGGTACAGTAAGTCGCAGAAAATATACAGTAACACGGTACAGTAAGTCGCAGAAAATATACAGTAACACGGTACAGTAAGTCGCAGAAAATATACAGTAACACGGTACAGTAAGTCGCAGAAAATATACAGTAACACGGTACAGTAAGTCGCAGAAAATATACAGTAACACGGTACAGTAAGTCGCAGAAAATATACAGTAACACGGTACAGTAAGTCGCAGAAAATATACAGTAACACGGTACAGTAAGTCGCAGAAAATATACAGTAACACGGTACAGTAAGTCGCAGAAAATATACAGTAACACGGTACAGTAAGTCGCAGAAAATATACAGTAACACGGTACAGTAAGTCGCAGAAAATATACAGTAACACGGTACAGTAAGTCGCAGAAAATATACAGTAACACGGTACAGTAAGTAAGTCTCAGAAAATATACAGTAACACGGTACAGTAAGTCGCAGAAAATATACAGTAACACGGTACAGTAAGTCGCAGAAAATATACAGTAACACGGTACAGTAAGTCGCAGAAAATATACAGTAACACGGTACAGTAAGTCGCAGAAAATATACAGTAACACGGTACAGTAAGTCGCAGAAAATATACAGTAACACGGTACAGTAAGTCGCAGAAAATATACAGTAACACGGTACAGTAAGTCGCAGAAAATATACAGTAACACGGTACAGTAAGTCGCAGAAAATATACAGTAACACGGTACAGTAAGTCGCAGAAAATATACAGTAACACGGTACAGTAAGTCGCAGAAAATATACAGTAACACGGTACAGTAAGTCGCAGAAAATATACAGTAACACGGTACAGTAAGTCGCAGAAAATATACAGTAACACGGTACAGTAAGTCGCAGAAAATATACAGTAACACGGTACAGTAAGTCGCAGAAAATATACAGTAACACGGTACAGTAAGTCGCAGAAAATATACAGTAACACGGTACAGTAAGTCGCAGAAAATATACAGTAACACGGTACAGTAAGTCGCAGAAAATATACAGTAACACGGTACAGTAAGTCGCAGAAAATATACAGTAACACGGTACAGTAAGTCGCAGAAAATATACAGTAACACGGTACAGTAAGTCGCAGAAAATATACAGTAACACGGTACAGTAAGTCGCAGAAAATATACAGTAACACGGTACAGTAAGTCGCAGAAAATATACAGTAACACGGTACAGTAAGTCGCAGAAAATATACAGTAACACGGTACAGTAAGTCGCAGAAAATATACAGTAACACGGTACAGTAAGTCGTAGAAAATATACAGTAACACGCAGAAAGAAAATATACAGTGACACGGTACAGTAAGTCGCAGAAAATATACAGTAACACGGTACAGTAAGTCGCAGAAAATATACAGTAACACGGTACAGTAAGTCGCAGAAAATATACAGTAACACGGTACAGTAAGTCGCAGAAAATATACAGTAACACGGTACAGTAAGTCGCAGAAAATATACAGTAACACGGTACAGTAAGTCGCAGAAAATATACAGTAACACGGTACAGTAAGTCGCAGAAAATATACAGTAACACGGTACAGTAAGTCGCAGAAAATATACAGTAACACGGTACAGTAAGTCGCAGAAAATATACAGTAACACGGTACAGTAAGTCGCAGAAAATATACAGTAACACGGTACAGTAAGTCGCAGAAAATATACAGTAACACGGTACAGTAAGTCGCAGAAAATATACAGTAACACGGTACAGTAAGTCGCAGAAAATATACAGTAACACGGTACAGTAAGTCGCAGAAAATATACAGTAACACGGTACAGTAAGTCGCAGAAAATATACAGTAACACGGTACAGTAAGTCGCAGAAAATATACAGTAACACGGTACAGTAAGTCGCAGAAAATATACAGTAACACGGTACAGTAAGTCGCAGAAAATATACAGTAACACGGTACAGTAAGTCGCAGAAAATATACAGTAACACGGTACAGTAAGTCGCAGAAAATATACAGTAACACGGTACAGTAAGTCGCAGAAAATATACAGTAACACGGTACAGTAAGTCGCAGAAAATATACAGTAACACGGTACAGTAAGTCGCAGAAAATATACAGTAACACGGTACAGTAAGTCGCAGAAAATATACAGTAACACGGTACAGTAAGTCGCAGAAAATATACAGTAACACGGTACAGTAAGTCGCAGAAAATATACAGTAACACGGTACAGTAAGTCGCAGAAAATATACAGTAACACGGTACAGTAAGTCGCAGAAAATATACAGTAACACGGTACAGTAAGTCGCAGAAAATATACAGTAACACGGTACAGTAAGTCGCAGAAAATATACAGTAACACGGTACAGTAAGTCGCAGAAAATATACAGTAACACGGTACAGTAAGTCGCAGAAAATATACAGTAACACGGTACAGTAAGTCGCAGAAAATATACAGTAACACGGTACAGTAAAGAAAATATACAGTAACACGGTACAGTAAGTCGCAGAAAATATACAGTAACACGGTACAGTAAGTCGCAGAAAATATACAGTAACACGGTACAGTAAGTCGCAGAAAATATACAGTAACACGGTACAGTAAGTCGCAGAAAATATACAGTAACACGGTACAGTAAGTCGCAGAAAATATACAGTAACACGGTACAGTAAGTCGCAGAAAATATACAGTAACACGGTACAGTAAGTCGCAGAAAATATACAGTAACACGGTACAGTAAGTCGCAGAAAATATACAGTAACACGGTACAGTAAGTCGCAGAAAATATACAGTAACACGGTACAGTAAGTCGCAGAAAATATACAGTAACACGGTACAGTAAGTCGCAGAAAATATACAGTAACACGGTACAGTAAGTCGCAGAAAATATACAGTAACACGGTACAGTAAGTCGCAGAAAATATACAGTAACACGGTACAGTAAGTCGCAGAAAATATACAGTAACACGGTACAGTAAGTCGCAGAAAATATACAGTAACACGGTACAGTAAGTCGCAGAAAATATACAGTAACACGGTACAGTAAGTCGCAGAAAATATACAGTAACACGGTACAGTAAGTCGCAGAAAATATACAGTAACACGGTACAGTAAGTCGCAGAAAATATACAGTAACACGGTACAGTAAGTCGCAGAAAATATACAGTAACACGGTACAGTAAGTCGCAGAAAATATACAGTAACACGGTACAGTAAGTCGCAGAAAATATACAGTAACACGGTACAGTAAGTCGCAGAAAATATACAGTAACACGGTACAGTAAGTCGCAGAAAATATACAGTAACACGGTACAGTAAGTCGCAGAAAATATACAGTAACACGGTACAGTAAGTCGCAGAAAATATACAGTAACACGGTACAGTAAGTCGCAGAAAATATACAGTAACACGGTACAGTAAGTCGCAGAAAATATACAGTAACACGGTACAGTAAGTCGCAGAAAATATACAGTAACACGGTACAGTAAGTCGCAGAAAATATACAGTAACACGGTACAGTAAGTCGCAGAAAATATACAGTAACACGGTACAGTAAGTCGCAGAAAATATACAGTAACACGGTACAGTAAGTCGCAGAAAATATACAGTAACACGGTACAGTAAGCCGCAGAAAATATACAGTAACACGGTACGGTAAGTCGCAGAAAATATACAGTAACACGGTACAGTAAGTCGCAGAAAATATACAGTAACACGGTACAGTAAGTCGCAGAAAATATACAGTAACACGGTACAGTAAGTCGCAGAAAATATACAGTAACACGGTACAGTAAGTCGCAGAAAATATACAGTAACACGGTACAGTAAGTCGCAGAAAATATACAGTAACACGGTACAGTAAGTCGCAGAAAATATACAGTAACACGGTACCGAAAGTCGCAGAAAATATACAGTAACACGGTACAGTAAGTCGCAGAAAATATACAGTAACACGGTACAGTAAGTCGCAGAAAATATACAGTAACACGGTACAGTAAGTCGCAGAAAATATACAGTAACACGGTACAGTAAGTCGCAGAAAATATACAGTAACACGGTACAGTAAGTCGCAGAAAATATACAGTAACACGGTACAGTAAGTCGCAGAAAATATACAGTAACACGGTACAGTAAGTCGCAGAAAATATACAGTAACACGGTACAGTAAGTCGCAGAAAATATACAGTAACACGGTACAGTAAGTCGCAGAAAATATACAGTAACACGGTACAGTAAGTCGCAGAAAATATACAGTAACACGGTACAGTAAGTCGCAGAAAATATACAGTAACACGGTACAGTAAGTCGCAGAAAATATACAGTAACACGGTACAGTAAGTCGCAGAAAAGAAAATATACAGTAACACGGTACAGTAAGTCGCAGAAAATATACAGTAACACGGTACAGTAAGTCGCAGAAAATATACAGTAACACGGTACACGTAAGTCGCAGAAAATATACAGTAACACGGTACAAGTCGCAGAAAATATACAGTAACACGCAAGTCGCAGAAAATATACAGTAACACGGTACAGTAAGTCGCAGAAAATATACAGTAACACGGTACAGTAAGTCGCAGAAAATATACAGTAACACGGTACAGTAAGTCGCAGAAAATATACAGTAACACGGTACAGTAAGTCGCAGAAAATATACAGTAACACGGTACAGTAAGTCGCAGAAAATATACAGTAACACGGTACAGTAAGTCGCAGAAAATATACAGTAACACGGTACAGTAAGTCGCAGAAAATATACAGTAACACGGTACAGTAAGTCGCAGAAAATATACAGTAACACGGTACAGTAAGTCGCAGAAAATATACAGTAACACGGTACAGTAAGTCGCAGAAAATATACAGTAACACGGTACAGTAAGTCGCAGAAAATATACAGTAACACGGTACAGTAAGTCGCAGAAAATATACAGTAACACGGTACAGTAAGTCGCAGAAAATATACAGTAACACGGTACAGTAAGTCGCAGAAAATATACAGTAACACGGTACAGTAAGTCGCAGAAAATATACAGTAACACGGTACAGTAAGTCGCAGAAAATATACAGTAACACGGTACAGTAAGTCGCAGAAAATATACAGTAACACGGTACAGTAAGTCGCAGAAAATATACAGTAACACGGTACAGTAAGTCGCAGAAAATATACAGTAACACGGTACAGTAAGTCGCAGAAAATATACAGTAACACGGTACAGTAAGTCGCAGAAAATATACAGTAACACGGTACAGTAAGTCGCAGAAAATATACAGTAACACGGTACAGTAAGTCGCAGAAAATATACAGTAACACGGTACAGTAAGTCGCAGAAAATATACAGTAACACGGTACAGTATGCTGTCTGGTTCTGTCACAGTGGACGGGCGATAATGCTGTCTGGTTCTGGGAGGTTCACAAGTGACGTCATCATTGTTCTGTCACAGTGGACGATAATATAGTCTGGTTCTGTCACAGTGGACGATAATGCTGTCTGGTTCTGTCACAGTGGACGATAATGCTGTCTGGTTCTGTCACAGTGGACGATAATATAGTCTGGTTCTGTCACAGTGGACGATAATATAGTCTGGTTCTGTCACAGTGGACGATAATATAGTCTGGTTCTGTCACAGTGGACGATAATGCTGTCTGGTTCTGTCACAGTGGACGATAATGCTGTCTGGTTCTGGGAGGTTCACAAGTGACGTCATCATTGTTCTGTCACAGTGGACGATAATATAGTCTGGTTCTGTCACAGTGGACGATAATGCTGTCTGGTTCTGTCACAGTGGACGACAATGCAGTCTGGTTCTGTCACAGTGGACAATAATGCTGTCTGGTTCTGTCACAGTGGACGATAATACAGTCTGGTTCTGTCACAGTGGACGATAATACAGTCTGGTTCTGTCACAGTGGACGATAATGCAGTCTGGTTCTGTCACAGTGGACGATAATGCTGTCTGGTTCTGTCACAGTGGACGATAATGCTGTCTGGTTCTGTCACAGTGGACGATAATACAGTCTGGTTCTGTCACAGTGGACGATAATACAGTCTGGTTCTGTCACAGTGGACAATAATGCAGTCTGGTTCTGTCACAGTGGACGATAATACAGTCTGGTTCTGTCACAGTGGACGATAATACAGTCTGGTTCTGTCACAGTGGACAATAATGCAGTCTGGTTCTGTCACAGTGGACGATAATACAGTCTGGTTCTGTCACAGTGGACGATAATACAGTCTGGTTCTGTCACAGTGGACGATAATGCAGTCTGGTTCTGTCACAGTGGACGATAATACAGTCTGGTTCTGTCACAGTGGACGATAATACAGTCTGGTTCTGTCACAGTGGACAATAATGCAGTCTGGTTCTGTCACAGTGGACGATAATACAGTCTGGTTCTGTCACAGTGGACGATAATACTGTCTGGTTCTGTCACAGTGGACGATAATACAGTCTGGTTCTGTCACAGTGGACGATAATACAGTCTGGTTCTGTCACAGTGGACAATAATGCAGTCTGGTTCTGTCACAGTGGACGATAATACAGTCTGGTTCTGTCACAGTGGACAATAATGCAGTCTGGTTCTGTCACAGTGGACGATAATACAGTCTGGTTCTGTCACAGTGGACGATAATACAGTCTGGTTCTGTCACAGTGGACGATAATACAGTCTGGTTCTGTCACAGTGGACGATAATACAGTCTGGTTCTGTCACAGTGGACAATAATGCAGTCTGGTTCTGTCACAGTGGACGATAATACAGTCTGGTTCTGTCACAGTGGACGATAATACAGTCTGGTTCTGTCACAGTGGACGATAATACAGTCTGGTTCTGTCACAGTGGACGATAATACAGTCTGGTTCTGTCACAGTGGACAATAATGCAGTCTGGTTCTGTCACAGTGGACGATAATACAGTCTGGTTCTGTCACAGTGGACGATAATACAGTCTGGTTCTGTCACAGTGGACAATAATGCAGTCTGGTTCTGTCACAGTGGACGATAATACAGTCTGGTTCTGTCACAGTGGACGATAATACAGTCTGGTTCTGTCACAGTGGACGATAATACAGTCTGGTTCTGTCACAGTGGACGATAATACAGTCTGGTTCTGTCACAGTGGACAATAATGCAGTCTGGTTCTGTCACAGTGGACGATAATACAGTCTGGTTCTGTCACAGTGGACAATAATGCAGTCTGGTTCTGTCACAGTGGACGATAATACAGTGTGGTTCTGTCACAGTGGACGATAATACAGTCTGGTTCTGTCACAGTGGACGATAATACAGTCTGCTTCTGTCACAGTGGACGATAATACAGTCTGGTTCTGTCACAGTGGACGATAATACAGTCTGGTTCTGTCACAGTGGACAATAATGCAGTCTGGTTCTGTCACAGTGGACGATAATACAGTCTGGTTCTGTCACAGTGGACAATAATGCAGTCTGGTTCTGTCACAGTGGACGATAATACAGTCTGGTTCTGTCACAGTGGACAATAATGCAGTCTGGTTCTGTCACACTGGACGATAATACAGTCTGGTTCTGTCACAGTGGACGATAATACAGTCTGGTTCTGTCACAGTGGACGATAATACAGTCTGGTTCTGTCACAGTGGACGATAATACAGTCTGGTTCTGTCACAGTGGACGATAATACAGTCTGGTTCTGTCACAGTGGACAATAATGCAGTCTGGTTCTGTCACAGTGGACGATAATACAGTCTGGTTCTGTCACAGTGGACAATAATGCAGTCTGGTTCTGTCACAGTGGACGATAATACAGTCTGGTTCTGTCACAGTGGACAATAATGCAGTCTGGTTCTGTCACAGTGGACGATAATACAGTGTGGTTCTGTCACAGTGGACGATAATACAGTCTGGTTCTGTCACAGTGGACGATAATACAGTCTGCTTCTGTCACAGTGGACGATAATACAGTCTGGTTCTGTCACAGTGGACGATAATACAGTCTGGTTCTGTCACAGTGGACAATAATGCAGTCTGGTTCTGTCACAGTGGACGATAATACAGTCTGGTTCTGTCACAGTGGACAATAATGCAGTCTGGTTCTGTCACAGTGGACGATAATACAGTCTGGTTCTGTCACAGTGGACAATAATGCAGTCTGGTTCTGTCACACTGGACGATAATACAGTCTGGTTCTGTCACAGTGGACGATAATACAGTCTGGTTCTGTCACAGTGGACGATAATACAGTCTGGTTCTGTCACAGTGGACGATAATACAGTCTGGTTCTGTCACAGTGGACGATAATACAGTCTGGTTCTGTCACAGTGGACAATAATGCAGTCTGGTTCTGTCACAGTGGACGATAATACAGTCTGGTTCTGTCACAGTGGACAATAATGCAGTCTGGTTCTGTCACAGTGGACGATAATACAGTCTGGTTCTGTCACAGTGGACAATAATGCAGTCTGGTTCTGTCACAGTGGACGATAATGCTGTCTGGTTCTGACAATCACTACTTCACATTATATAGCAAATGTTTTATGTTGACCACAACCAGATTTTTTTATATAAACAAATCACAGTGTGTAATACCAGTGATGTCAGATGTGAAGAGTATCTGTGACTTCTTGTATGTCACAGCTGATATACTGCACCAGACACATTATAACAGTGAAGTTAGTGGTAAACACTGGAGACAAAATAGGAACAGCAACGTGTTTTATACTTGTAGACAGTAACGATCCACCAAGAAATCTGGTACAAAAACAAGTATACAACAACATGTTTTATACTTGCTGATAGTGATGTCATGTCAGCGAAGAATGAAACAAAAGACAGCTAAAAGTTTTATATGCTGCCAAGACATCATTTTCTTCAATATATTTGTGGGACATCACCGTCCCACAAATATCTTACCTATGTTGAACAACAACTTCTTCCTTAGGTTGTTCTCTTCTTGGAACATAACCTTCGTTACTCTCTTTAAGCGACATAATCTTTATCACCCTCGTTGTTAGCCATCACCCTCTTCACTATCTCTACCTAATAAATTCATCTGCCCGTAGAAGCTATCACCAATCGGGTCAGTTATGAAATACCGATATATATGAATATTTCACCATTAATATTATGTTTTCCCTAAGGAGAGACGTGTGCACATCATGAGACGGACCGTCAGAGTTCTTAGTCTTCCCAGATACATCATGAGACAGGCCGTCAGAGTTCTTAGTCTTCCCAGATACATCATGAGACAGGCCGTCAGAGTTCTTAGTCTTCCCAGATACATCATGAGACAGGCCGTCAGAGTTCTTAGTCTTCCCAGATACATCATGAGACAGGCCGTCAGAGTTCTTAGTCTTCCCAGATACATCATGAGACGGACCGTCAGAGTTCTTAGTCTTCCCAGATACATCATGAGACAGGCCGTCAGAGTTCTTAGTCTTCCCAGATACATCATGAGACGGACCGTCAGAGTTCTTAGTCTTCCCAGATACATCATGAGACAGGCCGTCAGAGTTCTTAGTCTTCCCAGATACATCATGAGACGGACCGTCAGAGTTCTTAGTCTTCCCAGATACATCATGAGACAGGCCGTCAGAGTTCTTAGTCTTCCCAGATACATCATGAGACGGACCGTCAGAGTTCTTAGTCTTCCCAGATACATCATGAGACAGGCCGTCAGAGTTCTTAGTCTTCCCAGATACATCATGAGACGGACCGTCAGAGTTCTTAGTCTTCCCAGATACATCATGAGACGGGCCGTCAGAGTTCTTAGTCTTCCCAGATACATCATGAGACGGACCGTCAGAGTTCTTAGTCTTCCCAGATACATCATGAGACGGGCCGTCAGAGTTCTTAGTCTTCCCAGATACATCATGAGACGGACCGTCAGAGTTCTTAGTCTTCCCAGATACATCATGAGACAGGCCGTCAGAGTTCTTAGTCTTCCCAGATACATCATGAGATGGACCGTCAGAGTTCTTAGTCTTCCCAGATACATCATGAGACGGACCGTCAGAGTTCTTAGTCTTCCCAGATACATCATGAGACAGGCCGTCAGAGTTCTTAGTCTTCCCAGATACATCATGAGACGGACCGTCAGAGTTCTTAGTCTTCCCAGATACATCATAAGACAGGCCGTCAGAGTTCTTAGTCTTCCCAGATACATCATGAGACGGACCGTCAGAGTTCTTAGTCTTCCCAGATACATCATGAGACGGGCCGTCAGAGTTCTTAGTCTTCCCAGATACATCATGAGACGGGCCGTCAGAGTTCTTAGTCTTCCCAGATACATCATGAGACGGACCGTCAGAGTTCTTAGTCTTCCCAGACATATATCACAAAAACATCCATCTTTCTATCGCATTTTTTTTACCATCTGTGACATTAATATGTTGCTAAGTATCTTGTAATTTATTTTACTTATTCGTCAGAGAGAAAAGATTACTCATCGTGTGCACTTAATGCCATCGTCTGTATTTAATTTGTTTACACCCGTAGTTCACGTTACATCATCACCTGTTGTTCACTTTACATCATCACCTGTTGTCCACATTGCATCATCACCTGTTGTTCACGTTATATCATCACCTGTTGTTCACGTTACATCATCACCTGTAGGTCACGTTATATCATCACCTGTTGTTCACGTTACATCATCACCTGTTGTTCACGTTACATCATCACCTGTTGTTAACGTTACATCGTCACTTGTTGTTCAAGTTACATCATCACCTGTTGTTCACGTTACATCATCACCTGTTGTTCACGTTACATCATCACCTGCTGTTAACGTTACATCGTCACTTGTTGTTCAAGTTACATCATCACCTTTAGGTCACGTTACATCATCACCTGTTGTTCACGTTACATCATCACCTGTTGTTCACGTTACATCATCGCCTGTTGTTCACGTTACATCATCACCTGTTGTTCACGCTACGTCGTCACTTGTTGTTCATGTTACATTATCACCTATAGTTCACGTTACATCATCACCTGTAGTTGACGTTACATCATCGCCTGTTGTTCACGTTACATCGTCACTTGTTATTCATGTTACGTCGCCATTTGTTGTTCATGTTACATCATCACCTGTAATTGACGTTACATCGTCACCTGTTGTTCACGTTACATCATCACCTGTTGTTCACGTTACATCATCACATGTTGTTCACGTTACGTCGTCACTTGTTGTTCATGTTACATCATCACCTATAGTTCACGTTACATCATCGCCTGTTGTTCACGTTACATCATCACCTGTTGTTCACGTTACATCGTCACTTGCTGTTCATGTAACATCATCACCTATAGTTGACGTTACATCATCACCTGTAGTTGACGTTACATCATCACCTGTAGTTGACGTTACATCACCTGTAGTTGACGTTACATCATCACCTGTAGTTGACGTTACATCATCACCTGTAGTTGACGTTACATCATCACCTGTTGTTCACGTTACATCGTCACCTGTAGTTGACGTTACATCATCACCTGTTGTTCACGTTACATCATCACTTGTAGTTGACGTTACATCATCACCTGTTGTTCACGTTACATCGTCACTTGCTGTTCATGTAACATCATCATCTATAGTTCACGTTACATCATCATCTGTTGTTCACGTTACATCATCACCTGTAGTTGACGTTACATCATCACCTGTTGTTCACGTTACATCATCACTTGTAGTTGACGTTACATCATCACCTGTTGTTCACGTTACATCATCACTTGTAGTTGACGTTACATCATCACCTGTAGTTGACGTTACATCATCACCTGTAGTTGACGTTACATCATCACCTGTTGTTCACGTTACATCATCACTTGTAGTTGACGTTACATCATCACCTGTAGTTGACGTTACATCATCACCTGTTGTTCACGTTACATCATCACTTGTAGTTGACGTTACATCATCACCTGTAGTTGACGTTACATCATCACCTGTTGTTCACGTTACATCATCACTTGTAGTTGACGTTACATCATCACCTGTAGTTGACGTTACATCATCACCTGTTGTTCACGTTACATCATCACTTGTAGTTGACGTTACATCATCACTTGTAGTTGACGTTACATCATCACCTGTAGTTGACGTTACATCATCACCTGTAGTTGACGTTACATCATCACCTGTAGTTGACGTTACATCATCACCTGTAGTTGACGTTACATCATCACCTGTAGTTGACGTTACATCATCACCTGTAGTTGACGTTACTTCATCACCTGTAGTTGACGTTACATCATCACCTGTAGTTGACGCTATTCCATCACTGAAAACTAGAAAACCTGCAGTTTAAATAGCTTATAGAACGAATTAGTGACTTAGATCCTGCACTTGACATCGTTCTTGTATATAGGTTTTCTGGTGACTAGTAACATCCAGTTTTCTTCTAACTGTGACGTAAGACCTGATCACTTAAAACAGACCACCTGAGTGCCAGCTAGTGAGGCTGACACCCAGGTGCCAAATAAGGAAAATAAGCCGAATAAAGGAAGCGAAAATTTGTGTGTGCAATAATTTCGCCAGCCTCACTAGCTGGCATCCAGAACTCAGCACCTGAAGACAATGGCTTTGGAGAACGGCCGTCAGTCTTTTAAACGGCAGACTCAGGTTCGACTCCTGGGGAGGCTTCTTTTTCATTTCTTCTTCTTTTCGTTCTACTGAGAAATATATATTTTATATTGAAATAATTTTAAAAGAATGACCTGATAAATTCATCATGTTTAACTATTAAGGGTCACAGAGCTTGGGAAATTGGAAGCATTTAGGCTTAAAAAAACCATACCCTCGGCCGGGATTGAACCCGCGGTCATAGAGTCTCAAAACTCCAACCCGCCGCGGGTTCAATCCAGGCCGGGGGTATGGTTTATTTGCAATCGTGTCATTACGATTTCTTAAGTCATTTAGGCTTATTTAGAGAAACAGAAGGAAACTTTCAACTCCTTGGATTAAGAGACCTTCACCATCGTGAAGGTGTTTTGCTTAAAGTTATTTTATGAAATACTGTTTATTTTGCAACATAGATTTGGACTCTATTGTCGTTGTTTGAATGTGTACTGTCAGTACTCAGTTCCGAGGAGAGTGCCAGCACTCAGCACTCAGTTCCAGGGAAAGTGCCATCACTCAGGGACAGAGAGAGTGTCAGCACTCAGTTCCAAGGAGAGCGTCAGCACTCAGTTCCAAGGAGAGTGTCAGCACTAAGTTCCAAGGAGAGCGTCAGCACTCAGTTCCAAGGAGAGTGCCAGCACTCAGTTCCAAGGAGAGTGTCAGCACTCAGTTCCAAGGAGAGCGTCAGCACTCAGTTCCAAGGAGAGTGTCAGCACTCAGTTCCAAGGAGAGTGTCAGCACTCAGTTCCAAGGAGAGTGTCAGCACTCAGTTCCAAGGAGAGTGCCAGCACATAGTTCCAAGGAGAGTGTCAGCACTCAGTTCCAAGGAGAGTGTCAGCACTCAGTTCCAAGGAGAGTGTCAGCACATAGTTCCAAGGAGAGTGTCAGCACTCAGTTCCAAGGAGAGTGTCAGCACTCAGTTCCAAGGAGAGTGTCAGCACTCAGTTCCAATGAGAGTGTCAGCACTCAGTTCCAAGGAGAGTGTCAGCACTCAGTTCCAAGGAGAGTGTCAGCACTCAGTTCCAAGGAGAGTGTCAGCATTCAGTTCCAATGAGAGTGTCAGCACTCAGCTCCAGGGAAAGTGTCAGCACTCAGTTCCAGGAAAAGTGCCATTACTCAGAGACGTGGAGAGTGTCAGCACTGAGCTCCAATGACAGTATCAGCACTCAGATCCAGGGATAGTGTCAGCACTCAACTCAAGAGAGAGAGTCAGGACTCAGCTCAAGAGAGAGTGTCAGCGCTCAGCTCCAGGGAGAGTGTCAGCACTCAGCTCCAGGGAGAATGTCAGCACTCAGCTTCAGGGAGAGTGTTAGCACTCAGCTCCAGGAAGAGTGTCAGCAGTCAGGAATAGGGAGAGTGTCAGCACTCAGGGACAGAGAGAGTGTCAGCACTCAGCTCCATGGAGAGTGTCAGCACTCAGCTACAGGGAGAGTGTCAGCACTGAGCTCCAGGGAGAGTGTCAGCATTCAGCTCCAGTGAGAGTGTCTGCACTCAGGGATAAGGAGAGTGTCAGCACTCAGCTCCAGGGAGAGTGTCAGCACTCAGCTCCAGGAAGAGCGTCAGCATTCAGCTCCTGTGAGTGTCTGCACTCAGGGATAGGGAGAGTGTCAGCACTCAGCTCCAGGGAGAGTGTCAGCACTCAGCTCCAGGGAGAGTGTCAGCACTCAGCACCAGGGAGAGTGTCAGCACTCAGCTTCAGGGAGAGTGTCAGCAATCAGCTCCAGGAAGAGTGTCAGCACTCAGGAATAGGGAGAGCGTCAGCACTCAGCTTCAGGAAGAGTGTCAGCACTCAGGAATAGGGAGAGTGTCAGCACTCCGCTCCAGGGAGAGTGTCGGCACTCAGGGATAGGGAGAGTGTCAGCACTCAGCTCCAGGGAGATTGTCAGCACTCAGCTCCAGGGAGTGTGTTAGCACTCAGCTCCAGGGAGAGTGTCAGCACTAAGCTCCAGGGAGAGTGTCAGCACTCAGCTTCAGGGAGTGTGTCAGCACTCAGCTTCAGGGAGTGTGTCAGCACTCAGCTTCAGGGAGAGTGTCAGCACTCAGCTCCAGGAAGAGTGTCAGCACTCAGGAATAGGGAGAGTGTCAGCACTCCGCTCCAGGGAGAGTGTCGGCACTCAGGGACAGAGAGAGTGTCAGCATTCAGCTCCAGGGAGAGTGTCAGCATTCAGCTCCAGGGAGAGTGTCAGCACTCAGCTCCAGGGAGAGTGTCAACATTCAGCTCCAGTGAGAGTGTCTGCACTCAGGGATAAGGAGAGTGTCAGCACTCAGCTCCATGGAGAGTGTCAGCACTCAGCTCCAGGGAAAGCGTCAGCATTCAGCCCCTGTGAGTGTCTGCACTCAGGGATAGGGAGAGTGTCAGCACTCAGTTCCAGGGAGAGTGTCAGCACTCAGTTCCAGGGAGAGTGTCAGCACTCAGCTCCAGGGAGAGTGTCAGCACTCAGCTCCAGGGAGAGCGTAAGCACTCAGCTCCAGAGAGAGTGTCAGCACTCAGGGGACAGGGAGAGTGTCAGCATTCAGCTCCAGGGAGAGTATCAGCACTCAGGGGCAGGGAGAGCGTCAGCACTCAGGGACAGGGAGTGCTCTTCGTCCGTCTAAATGTTCTGTTCAGGGGTACTAGAATATTCTCAGGGGTACTGAGAGGTATCTCTTTATATTTCCCTTAATATTGTCTGCCATTCTTCTCAGTATCGATTATTATGCCTTACTTGGGATTCTTCTTTACCATTCCTATAATATCTCTATGGTCCAGATTTCTACTTCTAATATTCTTTACCCCCACTACCTATGTTATGAGGTAATCTCGTGTACCTGTCAATGTTTGGTACAATCACAGCTAAACGTGTTATATCACTATTCACCAAATGATGTAGCATGGTGTTTTGGTGCGTAGACACTGGTCGGGCGTCACCAATCCATCATGAGACCACCTGGTATAATGAGTAATCCTGTGATTTTGCATAGCACTATTATTTAAGGTTGTTATTTAAGCTTGTATAACCCATAATTTGAGTCATATACAGCATTCCTGTCATGTTTAAAGAGAGAAGATTGAATTATGTTTCTTTCTATAACAGCACTGTTTGGTACAATGATTTGGGCAGCATCCCATCTCGGTGGGTGATTACAGGAACTAACGTGGTTAAAAATAGCATTCGACTCCTGCCCTATCCTGACTGAGTATTCATGTTGCGTTATTCTGGTTTCCAGAGTTTTACCTGTTTGACCTATATATGAGAGAGGACACTGAATACATGGGACCTTGTAAACACAACCAACTTTGTTGGAGGATGTGTTTTTAACCAGCTTTTGCTTCACTGTCGCCGTGTTTTTGAAAGCAAGGTTTATACTGATCTTTTTTAATGCCTCACGCAGGCAAACCAGATTCTCATTACATGGTAAAACTAGTACATTTCCCCTGGTCATCACTTCCTTAGTCACACACACACACACAAACTCACACACACACACACACACACACACACACACACACACACAC
>NW_027195688.1:100000-120000 GCF_038502225.1 Cherax quadricarinatus | reverse complement strand
CCCTCTCACATTTCATCGCCCTGGCTGAGTTGTCGTATTTCATCCCCTTACACAAATAACCCGGATATAGAAGAGAGGAGCTTACGACGACGTTTCGGTCCGACTTGGACCATTTACAAAGTCACACTAACGAAAAGGAGAGCAGGATGGGTATATATAGACAGGAAGTGGTAGTAGTAGTAGTGTAGGTGGAAGGAAGTAGTTGTGGGGAGGTAGTAAGAGGAGCACTGCCCACAGAAGGTAAGAGCAAGAACACGGAGGGGGAAAATGAGTAAATAAATAAATAAATAATTAAATAAAGAAGAAACAAATACACAGGGCAGCAGAAATACAACCCAAAGGAGAAAAAAGAAAGAGGAAAGGGGAAGAGGGAGAAGAAGAAAATGAGGAATCAGGTTAGGTCACGGGTGTTCTGAAGTTTGGAGAGGAAGACATCTACAGAGACGAAGCCACGACTAAGATTCATACAAAGAAAGTTGTGTATAAGGAAGGATTCAACCAGACGGCGACTGTTGAAGTTGGAAGTAGGGAAGACAGTTTTAGCAGAAGACCATATTTCGTCTCCCTGGACGGGTTTCCCTGTAATATTTCGTCGCCCTGGACGGGTTTTCCTCGCATATTTAATCCATTTGGACGGATTTACCTGTCATATTTCAACGCCCAGAACAGGTTACCCTGTAATATCCAGTCGGCCTGGACATGTTTCCCTGTCATATTTCACCACCATTGAGGTTTTTGTCTGTCAAATTTCATCGTCATAGACGAGTTTGCCTGTCATATTTCATCACTCTGGACAGGTTTCACTGTTATATATGGACGCCATTGACAGGCAACACTGTCATATTTCTTCGCCCTGGATGAATTTCACTGTCATGTTTCTTTGCAGTGGACAGGTTTCCCTGTCACATTTCCTCTCCCTGGACGGGTTTACCTGCCATATATTGACGCCCAGGACGGGTTTCACTCTCATATTTCAACGCCCTATACAGGATTCCTGTCATATTACGTCGCCCTGGACGGATTTGACTCCCTTGACGGATTTAACACTCATATATAGTGGCCCTGGAAATGTTTCACGGTCATCTTTAATAGTCCTAGACAGGTTTCCTGCCATATTTTTGTCTCTTTGGACGGGATTCCCTATAAATTATCGACTACCTGGACAGGTTTCCCTGTCATATTTCATCGTCACGGACGGGTTTCCCTGTCATATTTCGTCGCCTGGACAGCTTTTTTTGTAATATTTCGCCGCCCTGAAAGGGTTTCCCAGTCAAATCTCGACGCCCTGGACAGGTTTCCCTGTCATATTTCATCGCCCTGGACGGGTTTACCTGTCATAGCCGTTCGCCCTGGACAGGTTTCCCTGTAAAATTTCGACGATCTGGACAGGTTTTCCTGTAAAATCTCGACGATCTGGACAGGTTTTCCTGTCATGTTTCATCGCCCTGAATTTCTTTCCCTTTCATATTTAGTCTCCCTAAGTGGGTTTCCCAGTAATATTTCGTTCCCCTCTCATATTGCATAGTCCTGGACTGGTTTCCCTATCATATTTCGTCGCCCGCATAACTTTTCTTGTCATATTTCGTCATCCTGGACGGTTTTTCTCTCTCGTATGTCGTCGCACTGGACGGGTTTCCATGTCATATTTCGTCGCCCTGGACGGGTTTCCATGTCATATTTCGTCGCCCTGGACGGGTTTCACTCTTATAATCAATCGCCATGGATACGTTTCTCCTCTCATAATGAGTCGCCCTGGACGGGTTTCCATGTCATATTTCGTCGCCCTGGACGGGTTTCCATGTCATATTTCGTCGCCCTGGACGGGTTTCACTCTTATATTCAATCGCCATGGATACGTTTCTCCTCTCATAATGAGTCGCCCTGGACGGGTTTGCTTGTCAAAATTTGACTCCATGGACGAGTTTCCTGTCATATTCCATCGCTCTGGAGTGGCTTCCCTTTCATATGTCCACGCCCTCGGCAGGTTTTCTGTCAAATTTCATCGCCATAGACGGGTTTGCCTTTCATATTTCACCACTCTGGACAGGTTTCACTGTCATATAAATAATAAAAAAAGGCACAATACCGTGTTAGGTTTGCCGACACTAACAATGCTCTTTTCTGTCACGTCAGAGATCATAGCCATCCTATAGACTGGTCTTCTGCTAAAACTGTCTTCCCTACTTCCATCTCGAACAGTCGCCGTCTTGTTGAACCCTCCCTAATACACAACTTTCCTTGTATGAACCTTAGCCCTGGCTTCGTCCCTGTAGATGCCTTCCTCTCCCACTACATTCTAAAATGTTCCAAACTTCAGAACACCCGTGACTTAACCTGACTCCTCATTTTTTCTTTTTCTTTTTCTTTTTCTTTTTCTTTTTCTTCTTGTCCCTCTTCCCCTTTCCTCTTTCCTTTTTCTCCTCTGGGTTGTCTTTCTCTCTTCTGTCTCGTGTTTCTGTTCCTTCTTTATTTATTTCACCACTTCCCCTTTCACCCACCTCTGTGTGCTTGCTCTCCCTCTGTGGGCACCTAACTCCCTTGCAGTGCTCCCCTTCCTTTGTATTTGACTGGCTCATCCTCCTTATTCCTCACTACTACCACTACTACTACCTCTACTACTACTACTACTACTACTACTACTACTACTACTACTACTACTACTACTACTACTACTACTTCTACTACTACCAACACCACCACCTCTTCCTGCCTATATATAGCCGTCCTGCTCCACTTCTGGTTAGTGTGACTTTGTAAATGATCCAAGTCGGACCGAAACGTCGTCGTAAGCTTCTCTCTTTCATGTGCGGGTTATTTGTGCTTCACTGTCATATTCCTGCACCCTGGGCGGATTTCCCTGTCTTATTCCATCACCCTGGACGGGTTTCCCTGTCATATTTTACCGTTCGGGACAGGTTTCCTTGTTAAATTCCATCGCCCTCGACAGGTTTCTCAGTCATTTTTTCTCCCACTACACAGGTTTTACTGTCATATTTCATCGCCCTGTAGAGTTTTCACTGTCATTTTTCGTCGTCGCCCTGAAAAGGTTTCCCTGTCGTATTTCGTTGTAATGAACGGATTTCTCTGTTATATATTGGTCAGTTTCCCCGTCAAATTCGACGCCCTTGACGGGTTTCCCGTTCATATTTCTTGACCCTGGGCTGGTTTCCCTATCATATTTCGTCTCCCTGGACGGGTTTCTTTGTCATAATTCAGCCCCCAAGACAGGTTTCCTTTTCATATTCAGTCCCCTAGAGGGGTGTCTCTTTCATTTGTCATTGTCCTGGACGAGTTTCCTTATCATATTTCACCGTCCTGGACAGGTTTCCCTGTCATATTTCATATCCATGAGCAGAATTGCAAGAATTGCTGGCTACACCTCATGGGTGAGAAGAGACAGGCAAGGGCAAGGAGGAGGTGTTGCTGTGTGCTTCTCTAAAAGTGTTCATGCCCAGCACATTGATGTTGCCACCCCTACACATCTTGAAATGATGTTCTTCAAGCTCTGCATAAACACTAGTACCTCTGTACTAGCATGTGCAATGTACAGACCTCAGTGGCAACATGCAGACCCCATCAACTTCCTAATGGAAAATATTGACTCCCTTCTGCTACAACACAACTGTCAACATATCATAATTGTTGGTGACCTCAACCAACACCTTATACAGAGTGACTTTGATGACCTTCTTGCAGTATTTGACATGAGAAACTTTGTTGATTTCCCTACTCACATCTCTGGCTCCTCCCTTGACCCAGTAGTGAGTGATCTGGCAGAAGGCATAGTCACTTGTCAACCCCTCGGCTACGTTGGATCGTCTGACTACAAGGCTGTTTTTACGACACTTAAGATCCCAACAGAACGAGGTGAGGAGTCCACACGCACAACCTGGCTATGGGAAAGAGGTAATTGGCCAGCCCTTTGCTCTGAGCTTGCCACCACCGATTTGAATGCTTTTCTCCAAGGTGATGTTGACAACCAAGTGAAAGCCTTCACTGGACACAGCCTTAATCTGCAACAAGAACACATTCCTCACCGGCAATATGTGACAAAGCCTACATATCAGCCTTGATTTGGCTTTCGTTGTAGAGAGGCTGCTACTGCTAAGTACAAAGCATGGCGAAGGTATAAGAGACATCCTACCACCTATAACAGGAACTTGCACAGGCAAGCCTGTAGGCATATGGGTGATGTTCAAAAGTGGGCCATTGCTAAATGGGAGGTGGACACTAAAAGAAAGCTATCATCAGGTAGGGTAGGCTCCAAAACCTGGTGGTCGCTGGTCAAGGACAGACAAGGTTATCTGCCTGATAAACTCATTCCATCTCTAAATCGACAGGATGGGACCACCTCTACTAGTAGTGAAGAGAAGGAGGACCTCTTTGCTGAACACTTTGCTACCAAAATGCAAGTTCCTGATCTAGCAAGGGACCCTCCTTGGCTAGCTGCAAGAACTGTCAAAACTGTCAGCAGTGACAATAAGGCAGGAGGAGGTGCATTTGCTTCTTAAATCGCTTGACCAAGAAAAGGCTGTGGGCCCAGACAAGTTGAGCCCAAGAGTACTGAGAAGATGTGCAGACCAGCTAGCAGCACCTCTAACTCGCATCTTTCAGCACTGCCTAGTACAGTGTAAATAGCCCTCTCTATGGAAAGAGGCAAATGTAGTCCCTGTTCACAAAAAGAAGAGCAGAGCAGAAATCATCAACTACAGACCAGTGTCACTCCTGTCAATCACTGGTAAGATGTGATGAATGGTTTGGAAAACCGACAAGTTGAAAATTGAGACACTTATGCAGCATATGGGAATCTTTATTCAGGAAACGTTTCCTGAATAAAGATTCCCATATGCTGCATAAGTGTCTCAATTTTCAACTGGTAAGATCCTTGAGACAATAATCTCAAGACAAATGACAGAGTTTTTTGACTACCACTCCCTACTTTGTGATCGTCAATATGGCTTCAGGAAAGGTTACTCTGCTGCTGATCTGTTGTTAAACCTCTCCATTCAGTGGCACCAGTCACTGGATGAATCCAAAGTCAGCTGTGTGGTAGCACTGGACATTGCTGGCGCTTTCGACCGGGTATGGCACCAGGGTCTCTTAGCAAAACTTCAAGCACTGGGAATTGCAGGCTCTACGTTATGTCTCCTCAGTGATTACCTTCATGGTAGATCTCTAAGGGTAGTTCTCAATGGAACGGAATCAGCAAGGCATCCTATTGGGGTAAGTGTTCCACAAGGAAGCGTACTGGGACCATTGTTATGGAATGTCTACTTCAACGACCTTCTTCATCTCATCCCAGAATCACATGCATATGCAGACGACTGTACACTGACATTCACTTATCCAAGAGAAGAAATGCCAGTTGCTCTAAGGTACATCAATCACCAGCTGAGAGCTATATCAGCTTGGGGAAATAGATGGCAAGTAACATTTGCACCTGAGAAAACGCAAATGATGATCGTCTCTAGGCACCATGATGGTAATGCTGGTGCAGTAGTAAAGATGAATGGGAGGGTGTTGGCACCTGGAGAAGAAGTTGATATCCTTGGGGTGAAATTTGACTCCAAACTAACCATGAAGAACCATGTAAATCTAGCAAACAAGACAGCCAGGAAGCTTACAGCACTTCGCCGTATCACGCATCTGCTTGACAGTAGGGGTTGCAAGATTCTGTACGAGGCACAAGTACGCTCACACCTTGAGTATGCCCCACTTTCTTGGTTTGCCTGCCCCCCCTCTCATCTGCGACTGCTTGGCAGAGTGGAGAACAGAGCAAGACGTCTTATCTCTCGCCTGGACCCATCCTGGAGAGATCTGTCACTTCACAAGAGCCTTCAACACAGGAGGGATGTGGGTGGCCTTACTGTTATGTACAAGGCCAATATTGTCAAAGTACCCCACTTGGATCCACTTCGAGAACAGTGTGAAACAAGCTTTTATGCCACAAGACGGGCAGAAAGCAGCAACTTCACTCTGGCTGTACCCTTCTCCAGAACATCACTCCATCTGAGATCATATATACCCAGGATGACTCGAGTATGGAACACATTCGTACAGCATAATGATGTCAACGAGATAACGTCAGTTGATCAAATGAAAATGCTGGCCCACAGATGGCTCCAACTTCATCCTGTTCCCTACTTGTATGTCTCATAACAATAAAAATGCTTAAAATGAGCTGATGTAGGTAACAGCTCTTAGCGTGCCAATAAAGTTAGGAATCCTTAACCTGTAAATAGCTTGTAAATAAAACTAGGGATCCTTAACCTTGTAAAACCCTTTTTAAAAAAAAAAAAAAAAAAAGAGAGAGAAAGAGAGGTGAGAGAGAGAGGGGTGAGAGAGAGAAAGAGGGGTGAGAGAGAGAAAGAGGGGTGAGAGAGAGAGAGAGAGAGAGGTGTGTGTACTCACCTAATTGTACTCACCTAATTGTGGTTGCAGGGGTCGAGACTAAGCTCCTGGCCCCACCTCTTCACTGAGTGCTACTAGGTCCTCTCTCTCTCCGTGCTCTATGAGCTTTATCGTACCTCATCTTAAACCTATGTATGGTTCCTGCCTTCACTACCTCACTTGCTAGGCTGTTCCACTTCCTGACTACTCTATGACTGATGAAATACTTCCTAACATCCTCTTGACTCATCTGAGTCTTCAACTTCCAATTGTGAGCCCTTGTTTCTGTGTCCCCTCTCTGGAACATCTTCTCTCTGTCCACCTTGTCTATTCCATGCAGTATTTTGTATGTTGTTATCATATCTCCCCTAACCCTCCTGTCCTTCAGTGTCGTCAGGCCGATTTCCCTTAACCTTTCTTCGTAAGACATTCCCCTTAGCTCTGGAACTAACCTTGTCTCAAACCTTTGCACTTTCTCTAATTTCTTGACGTGCTTGATCAAGTGTGGGTTCCAAACAGGTGCTGCATACTCCAGTATGGGCCTGACGTACACGGTGTACAGTGTCCTGAACTATTCCTTACTATGGTATCAGAACGCTATTCTCAGGTTTGCCAGGCGTCCATATGCTGCAGCAGTTATCTGGTTGATGTGTGCTTCCGGAGACGTGCTCGGTGTTATACTCACCCCAAGATCTTTTTTCTTGAGCGAGGTTTGCAGTCTTGGCCACCTAGCCTATACTCTGTCTGCTGTCATCTTTGCTCTTCCCCGATCTTCATGACTTTGAATTTGGCGGGGTTAAATTCAAGAAGCCAGTTGCTGGACCAGGTGTCCAGCTTTTCCAGGTCTTTTTGAAGTCCTATCTGATTCTCATCTGATTTAATTCCCCCTCATTAATTTCACATCATCTGCGAACAGGGACACTTCTGAGTTTAACCCTTCCATTATGTCATTCACAAATACCAGAAATAGCATTGGTCCTAAGACCGACCCCTGTGGAACCCCGCACGTCACAAGTACCCACTGTGATACCTCATCACGTACCATGACTCGTCTTTGCCTCCCTGTCAGGTATTCTCTGATCGATTGCAGTGCCCTTCCTGTTATACACGCCTGATCCTCTAGCTTCTGCACCAATCTCCTGTGAGGAACTGTACCGAAGGCCTTTCTGCAGTCCAAGAAGATGCAATCAACCCACCCCTCTCTCTCGTGTCTTCTGTTCTGTTACCTTATCATAAAACTCCAGTAGGCTTGTGACACAGGATTTGCTTTCCATGAATCCGTGCTGGTTGTCGTTTATAATCTTGTTCCGTTCCAGGTGCCCCACCACTCTCCTCCTGATAATCTTCTCCATGACTTTGCATACTATACACGTCAGTGACACTGGTCTATAGTTTAGTGCCTCTTTTCTATCTCTTTTTTTAAATATGGGTACTACATTTGCCGTCTTCCATACCTCAGGTAGTTGCCTAGTTTCATGGGAAGTGTTGAAGATTGTGGTTAGTGGCACACAGCATTTCTGCTCCCTCTGTAAGAACCCACGGGGAGATGTTGTCTGGTCCCATCACCTTTGAGGTATCAAGGTCCCTTGGCAGCTTCGTCACCTCCTCCTCAGTTGTGTGCATATCGTCTAACACTTGTTGGTATATTCCTTGTTAGCGTACCCCTCTGTTCTGTCCACCCAGAGGCCTTCCTGTCTCCACCGTAAATATTTCCTTAAATCTCTTGTTGTGTGTGTGTTTGCATGTACATGCGTGCTTGTCCTTGTGTGTCTTTATGTGTATTTGTGTGCGTGTGTGACCAACAGAATTTGTAACATAACTTCATTAATACCGATTATGTCTGCTACGGTCGAATTTAAAACACTAAAAAGAGTAGAAGAAGCAATTTTGCCGATATCAGTCGGTCAGTCCTCGTAGAAGGTGATCAGTCTCTCTTCTTTGTTAAACATGTATTAAGTTGGTTAATAGGGTTCAAAACCTACCCACAAAAATACTTTAATTCCTACAATTTTAATTGAGGAAAATATATGGTTTCTTGTATATATCCCCTTGAAGCCTATAGCATAGGTTGGTTGGTTGAAGTTTAAAACCTATCACCTACACTATGGTCATAAATGCTGCTTGGTGAGCTGTCCACTAACAGACAGAAATAATTCAATCACTACAACAGGGATTAATGTCTCAGGATGTATATACTCTGGGAGAAATAAAACCCTCTAAGTACATATCCTGTGTTGCATAGACATATGGCCAGAGCTTAAACACTAGACCAGAAGTCAGGTACAACACTTGGAACTGACGTCACGGGTGATTGATGTCAACTCATTAGTGGAGTGAGTCGTGAAAATGGTACGTTGATCAGTGAAGCATGTTTGACATCCAGCTATAGTTATTTAGATTAAGATTCGTAATATAAATAAAAAATGTACTGTTAATAAACAAAATATCTTTAAATAAGCTCCATATATATTTCTTGAGCACTAACAGCCTCGTTAAATAAATATGACAAAACACTTGACAGTGGTTCTGAGAGAACTGGTTCAGTCTCTGTCTGAACCTTACGTGTCAGCGACTGTGATCAGTTTAGTGTTGGGTGAGGTAGTGACCGCATGTGTGTGCTACAGTGCGCAATATTACATGTGAAGTGTAATGCACAAAGTGTTATTGATATGTGGATAAAATCAAACAATAGATATATTGTTACAGTGTATAAGTTGTTACAAGACAATTCTACGATGTTTATTATTAATTATCCTTACAGGGGATTTTTAAGTGATTTTCAGTGTCACTTTTAATTCCAAATTTTCCGAAATGCTTGTAATTTCCAAGGTTTGTGTAGTGTAACTAGAGTCAGATTAATGGAACAATAAGCAAGTGCACGTCGTTACTGTCTCAACCTGCTGAAACCACTTCCTTCATTCTGGCTTAGCTCGAGCCTTGTTCACAGACCGGACGAGGGCTGGTCACAGACCGGGCGAGGGCTAGTCAGAAGCCGGGCGAGGGCTGGTCACAGGCCGGGCGAGGGCTGGACACAGGCCGGGCGAGGCCTGGTCACAGGCCGGGCGAGGCCTGGTCACAACCCGGGCGAGGCCTGGTCACAGGCCGGGCGAGGCCTGGTCACAGGCCGGGCGAGGCCTGGTCACAGGCCGGGCGAGGCCTGGTCACAGGCCGGGCGAGGCCTGGTCACAGGCCGGGCGAGGCCTGGTCACAGGCCGGGCGAGGCCTGGTCACAGGCCGGGCGAGGCCTGGTCACAGGCCGGGCGAGGCCTGGTCACAGGCCGGGCGAGGCCTGGTCACAGGCCGGGCGAGGCCTGGTCACAGGCCGGGCGAGGCCTGGTCACAGGCCGGGCGAGGCCTGGTCACAGGCCGGGCGAGGCCTGGTCACAGGCCGGGCGAGGCCTGGTCACAGGCCGGGCGAGGCCTGATCACAGACCAGACCGAGGGGGGTGCCATCCCCAGAAACCCTGTCCAGGTACACAACTTCCAACATTCATAAAAGCTGCGTCTTAATTCACCGACGACAGACTGAAATTCAGGTGTGTAGGTGAAGAGTTGATCATTTTCTCGAAGTCACATGGAAACATAAAAGTCTTTAGCTCTAGATCTTTCACATTCTCGTACGTCGTCACGAACAATGCATTGTTGCAAGACATCAACAGATAGGAGGGCAGAGCTGTATGACCCTAATGGGTTTATCGCTTAGTTATGATGGTAATAATAACAGCTATTAGGTGTCACTGAAACCTTCTGTCTTGCCTCAGAGAATTTCCCCTTTTATCTGTTGCTGTATTGCAACTTTGCATAGCTCCTGACAACGCACGAAAGTGTGAAAGATCTAGAGCTAAAGCTTTCCATCCCCAAGTGGCTTTTTCTTCATTGTTAAAATAGCGTGTCTGCGGTTACATTGCGTGTAATTTAATGTAAAAAAAATGTTTCGCAGTTTCCTCTTGTCAGCTGACGCAGCTGACAACCTTGACAGTACACGTTAAATGTTGTTTGTGTTTGCTGGAAATTTATCAATATTTAAAATGGTTAATGCAAATTCTAATCATAGTAAACTGCAATAACTGGAGAATTACTCTTCTAATCGGCTTCAAACTGTCACCACTCGTCTGGTTTACTGCACACAATGCTCCTCCTCTTATTGGCTGCCAAAAGTCTCGATTTCCTAATTTTATTGAATGAAAAGTGAAGTTTATTTATATTTAATAACTAAATTGGTTCTTCTGATCGACCAGAAAATTATAATGAATCATTCTGTATGAATGATGACCATCCATAAGTTTATTGTTAGTAAGTGGAAATTTGAAATATTCGTGAAACTCCTACAAATTTTGGAATTGTTTAAATTTTATCATTTACTCGAATAGCTTCTCTGATCGTTTTCAAACTTTCTCCGTTGGTGGATTTTATTAACAGAATGTTTGGTGCTGAATTTGAACTGTGATGATTTCAATTTGCCATATTTAATAATTCCTAATTCCAGTGTAATAAACAAAAAATGTTTCTGATGTTCTTTTTATTATTGATTGAGTACTGTATGGCTGCCACTTGGAAATTTTTTAAGCAATTTAAAAAAAGTGTAGAGAGTTTATAACTGAATATAAACGTAAGAAAAATAATTTTTTATGGAGTTTTTTTTGCGTATTAAGAATAGACTTCATTATTTTCAGAACATTCTCGGCAAAACTTTTTTGTCTTAAGCATTTTTTTCTCTATCGAAAACGCGTTACTGGATAAGCTTCAAACTTTTGTCATGACTCATGAAATCGTAATGACACGATTGCAAACAAACCATTGTACGGGTTGGGTCTGAACTCGCGGCTAGTGAGTCGCAAAACTAGAGACTGGCTAACGCGCCGGTCTGGAGCTTTACGACTCGCTAGCCGCGAGTTTAATCCCTGCGTGTACCGTGTTGTGTTTTCAAGCTTTCATTACTGGTGTAATGTAGATAGAGGTAGAGTTGTTGTAATATTTGCTGGTGCTGGAGGCTTGTGAACAATGATTCACAGGGAATTTGTAGGTAGTTTGTGTGTGATAACTAGAGAAAGTCGACACCTGAGTTTATATTAATGTTTCAAGCCTCGTATATCCGACTACCAAGAAGGTTACAGTTATTAACAGATTGTCTTGGTGCCATTTTATAAGAACATAAGAACATATGAGAAGAGGAACACTGCAGCTTGGAAGGGAGATTGGATAAGTTTGTGAGCAGACCTTCTGCAGTGTTCTTCCATTCCTATGCTCTTAGAACATAAGAACATAAGAAAGGAGGAACACTGCAGCAGGCCTGTTGGCCCATACTAGGCAGGTCCTTTAGAATTCATCCCACTAACAAACATTTGACCTACCCAACTTTCTATGCCACCCAAGAAACAAGCTCCGATGTGCAAGTCCCACTCAAATCCAACCCCTCCCACTCATGTACTTATCCAACCTAAATTTGAAACTACCCAAAGTCCTAGCCTCAATAACCCAACTAGGTAGACTGTTCCACTCATCAACTACCCTATTTCCAAACCAATACTTTCCTATGTCCTTTCTAAATCTAAACTTATCTAATTTAAATCCATTACTGCGGGTTCTCTCTTGGAGAGATATCCTCAAGACCTTGTTAATATCCCCTTTATTAATACCTATCTTCCACTTATACACTTCGATCAGGTCTCCCCTCATTCTTCGTCTAACAAGTGAATGTAACTTAAGAGTCTTCAATCTTTCTTCATAAGGAAGATTTCTAATGCTATGTATTAATTTAGTCATCCTACGCTGAATGTTTTCTAACGAATTTATGTCCATTCTGTAATATGGAGACCAGAATTGAGCTGCATAATCTAGGTGAGGCCTTACTAATGATGTATAAAGCTGCAGTATGACCTCTGGACTTCTGTTGCTTACACTTCTTGATATAAATCCCAGTAATCTATTTGCCTTATTACGTACGCTTAGGCATTGCTGTCTTGGTTTAAGGTTGCTGCTTACCATAACCCCCAAGTCCTTTTCGCAATCTGTATGGCTAAGTTCTACATTATTTAACTTATAAGTGCTAGGGTTATAGACACTCCCGAGCTTCAGAACCTTGCATTTATCCACATTGAACTGCATCTGCCACTTTTCTGACCAAGAGTAGAGTTTGTCTAAATCCTCCTGAAGTTCCCTAACATCTACGTTTGAATCAATTATCCTACCTATCTTCGTGTCATCGGCGAATTTGCTCATATCACTAGCAATTCCTTCATCAAGATCATTGATATATATTATAAACAACAACGGGCCCAAGACTGATCCCTGTGGAACGCCACTTGTTACTGAACCCCACTCGGATTTAACCCCATTTATGGACACTCTCTGCTTCCTGTCTGTGAGCCATGACTCGATCCACGAGAGCACCCTCCCCCCAATGCCATGAGCTGCTACTTTCTTCAACAGTCTTTGGTGCGGAACTCTATCAAATGCCTTACTAAAATCTAAGTAAACAATATCAAATTCTTTATCGTGGTCAACAGCCTCATAAGCTTTACTGAAGAAAGTTAATAAATTAGTTAGACAAGACCGGCCTCTTGTGAATCCATGCTGAGTATCATTAATCAAGCTATGCTTATCGAGATGGCTTCTTATAATCTCAGCTATAATTGACTCTAGCAACTTGCCTACAATTGAGGTCAGGCTTATTGGGCGGTAATTTGACGGTAACGACTTGTCCCCTGTTTTAAAAATAGGAATTACATTAGCCATCTTCCACATATCAGACACTACACCTGTTTGAAGAGATAAATTAAAAATATTAGTTAATGGTTCACAGACTTCCATTTTGCATTCCTTAAGAACCCTTGAAAAAACCTCATCAGGACCCGGTGACTTATTTTGCTTCAGTCGGTCTATCTGCTTCACAACCATTTCACTAGTGACTGTGATGTTACATAATTTATCTTCTTCTGATCCACTATAAAAATTAATTACCGGAATATTATTAGTGTCTTCCTGTGTAAAAACCGAGAGAAAATAATTATTTAAAATCGAGCACATTTCATTCTCTTTGTCAGTAAGATGCCCATAGTTATTTTTAAGGGGACCTATCTTATCTCTGACTTTTGTTCTATATACCTGGAAAAAACTTTTTGGATTAGTTTTAGAATCCCTAGCAACTTTAATTTCATAGTCCCTTTTAGCTTTTCTTATCCCCTTTTTAATGTCCCTCTTAATGTCAATATACTGATTCATAAGATGACCCTCGCCTCTTTTGATACGCCTGTAAATTCCTTTCTTAAGCCCTAGTAGATATTTCAGCCTATTATTCATCCATTTAGGGTCATTTCTATTTGATCTAATTTCCTTATAAGGGATAAACGTTTTTTGAGCAGCATGTATTGTGTTCAGAAAACTGTCATATTGATAGCTCTCTTCGTTACCCCAGTCAACAGATGATAAGTGTTCTCTAAGCCCATCGTAATCTGCTAAGCGAAAATCTGGGACTGTTACTGAGTTATCCCTACTATCATACTTCCATTCAATTCTAAATGTAATTGATTTGTGGTCGCTAGCACCCAGTTCCTCTGAAACTTCTAAATTATTAACAAGGGATTCATTGTTTGCCAGAACTAAGTCAAGCAGGTTATTTCCCCTTGTAGGTTCTGTCACAAACTGCTTCAAAAAACAATCCTGAACTACTTCTAAGAAATCGTATGATTCTAAATTCCCAGTCAAGAAATTCCAATCAATATGACTAAAGTTAAAGTCTCCTAGAATTACTACATTATCGTGCCTTGTGGCCCTAACAATTTCCTCCCATAGTAGTCTCCCTTGGTCCCTATCTAAATTTGGGGGACGGTATATCACACCTAAAATTAATTTTTCATGCCCCTCTGAAAATTCTATCCAAACAGACTCTGTATGTGTTACTTCAGACTTAATACCCGTTTTTATGCAACTGTTCAAGCGATCTCGGACATACAATGCCACCCCACCCCCCTTCCCGATACTTCTATCTACTTGGAACAATTTAAAACCCTGAATGTGACATTCTGCAGACATGTCCCGACTTTTTGAATTAAACCACGTCTCAGTAATGGCAAATACATCTATGTTACCTGCACTAGCAACTAGTCTCAACTCGCCCATCTTATTCCTAGCACTGCGACTATTTGTGTAATAAACTTTTAATGACCCTCCTCTCTCTTTACCCTTCCTGCTTTTTTCTATTATTCCACTAAACCTATTACTGTCCTTGTCAATTAGTGCCACTGGCTTTCCAATATCCACCTCATTTTGCCTATTACTAGTTCTCCTAGTACTCATATTACTACCCTGCGACTTCACAGTTTTCCTGCAAAAACCCATACCTCTAACTAATCCTAGTTTAAAGTCCTAACAACCCCCTCAACTGAGTTAGCAAGAAAACCCACACCTGCCCTGGATAAGTGAACCCCATCCCTGGCATACATGTCATTTCGGCCATAGAAGTTGTCCCAGTTGTCAATGAATGGTACTGCATTATCCTTACAGTGTTTATCCAGCCAACAATTAATACCAATTGCTCTGGACAACCATTCATTACCAACACCTCTTCTTGGCAAAATGCCACATATAACAGGGCGCCCCCCCTTCTTCCTGATCATGTCTATAGCTGTCCTGAACTTTCTAACTAAATCCTCACTTCTACGCTTGCCAACATCATTGCCTCCAGCACTGAGGCAAATAATAGGATTGATCCCATTACCGTTCATGATGTTGTCAAGCCGGCTAACAATGTCCTCCATCCCAGCCCCAGGAAAGCATACCCTTTGTATCCTACTCCTGTCCTTCAAGCAGAATGCCCTATCCATGTATCTAACCTGGCTATCCCCAACAACAACAATATTCTTACCTTCCTTGTTGTCGTTCGTCGTGACGATCCCAGTAGTAGACTCACATTCGTCGGGTAGCACCGAGAATGCGTTGGAGGTTTCCACGGGAGTTTCCACAGCAGTCTCTTTCTTCTTCATCGTTTCTGGCTTTCCATTCGTCTTCTTGATCGTCAACTTCGTCGTCCCCTGCTGTCCAGCCACTGACCACGATCCCTTCTTGACCTGAGGACTCGAAACAGGAGGACTACTACGAATCCTCTTGTTTTCTTCGGTCAGTCGCCGTATCTCCATCTTCGCTGCCCTCAATTCTTCCTTAAGTTGCTGGTAAAGTTGCTCGATGGAGGGCATCTTGGTTCAGTCCACGGGAGCAAACAAGACACTTCTTCACAGAGTTAAGTACAGGTCACCACTCAAGAGCACACAAACAGGTCTTCACAGAGCTAAGTACACGTCACCACTGAACTAAGTACACGTCACCACTGAGCTAAGTACACGTCACCACTGTGCTAAGTACACGTCACCACTGATAGCGATGAAGAAGTTTCTTCGCAAGTGGTTCAGCTATGTTATAGAAGCCACTATTCTGGATGAAGTTGTCGGATATTGAAATAAGTGATGATTCCAGGATTCTTCAGTATTGAGTGTTGTCTTCTGTGGCGATAAATCTTGAGTTTCTGTAGTTTATCAAGTGGTTGTGTGAATTACGGTGTTGTATACAGGCATTCCTTGTATCGTCAGACCTGCTTGCGTATTGGTGTTCTGAAATACGTGTTTGAGGTCCCCTGATGTTTCGCCCACGTATAATTTGTTGCAGTCATTACGAAGGATTACGTATACCCCTGCAGAGGGTGGAAGCTTGTCCTGTCTATCACTGGTAATGTCCTTGATGGTCGTGGTTGTGGAAGTAGATACTTGGAACGACCATCAAGGACATTACCAGTGATAGACAGGACAAGCTTCCACCCTGTGCTGGGGTATACATAATCCCTTGTAATGACTGCAACAAATTATACGTGGGCGAAACATCAAGGGACCTCCAAACACGTATTTCAAAACAATACGCAAGCAGGTCTGACGATACAAGGAATACCTGTGTACAACACCGTAATTCACCCAACCACTTGATAAACTACAGAAACTCAAGACTTGTCTTCTGTGGCGATAACACTCAATACCGAAGAATCCTGGAATCATCACATATTTCTATATCCGACAACTTCAACCAGAATAGTGGCTTCTATAACATAGCTGAACCACTTGCCAAGAAACTTCATCTCTATCCCACATAAAAGCATAGGAATGGAAGAACACTGCAGAAGGTCTGCTCACAAACTTATCCAATCTCCCTTCCAAGCTACCCAAGATTTTAGACTCTATAACCTCACTCGGTACATCATCAGATGCAGCATTCTCCACCTGACCTCAGCATTCTGAACCTGACTATAAATACTCGCGTGACTTGAAAAAGCCCACTGTGTGGGCGAAACGTTGTCAATAAAGGATCATATTATACTGCATATATGTTTATATTTCCATTGTGTCGGTATTTTATACCATTTATTTCCTCGGGTTGTGGTTTGTTAGGTTGGTGGTGAAAGGTGGCAGTAGAAGCCCACTGTGTGGGCGAAACGTTGTCAATAAAGGATCATATTATACTGCATATATGTTTATATTTCCATTGTGTCGGTATTTTATACCATTTATTTCCTCGGGTTGTGGTTTGTTAGGTTGGTGGTGAAAGGTGGCAGTAGACGGTGGTGTTGGTTCTGGAGTAGTCTTGGTCAGAGATACGAGTAGGACCAGGGGTTGAGGTGAAGTTAACAATGTCTGGGATTAGCTTGAGGAGATCTTGTGATGGTGGTGAGTCTGGAAAGTTGAAGTTTGGCATGTTGTTTAGGCGAAACAGTTCATTGATTGTTGTGTTGAATGAGCCAGGGTTTGCAGCATTAGTGAGGTGTGCATACATCATACAGTATAGCACCATGGATGGAGCAGTGTCAGGAAGAGCAGAGAGGGACTGGCTGGGTGGAGATGATTGTTGTGTTACACACTTGAAGGAGTTCGGTGGTATCTGATTGAATTTTTGCAATGGCGGCGTATGTTTGCGATTTAGGGTTGTTCTTGTTTTCTAAAGCCTTTCGTCTCTGTTTTGGACTGATGAAGCCAGTGAGTGGCAAAACGTTTCGACAATAAATATATCTAAGTGTTGCACATGTCTAATTTATCAAGTAAAGTACTGTTTACAGCGTAATGGCAGTGGCAGTCTGTCACAAGGGCAAGGCGAGTCTTCTTTGAGTCTGGTGTACTTCCATACACAGCCCTATGAAAGATGCAGAGATGTTGGTGCAGTAGGATTCAGGGTTAAATCTTTGTTATCTAATGTCCGGTGTTCTCACTCGTATTAGGCTCTACTCTCTTAAAGTCGACTCCATTGCAGCCACCACCGGCATTCGGGCCGGAGCAGATGATAATATATTGTCCAGGAACGAAGTCCAGACGCAGGTCTTTGCCAGATGGTGACCTGTCACTGGCTCCCCAAGGAATGCCGGAGATTGTAACGTGGAGTACCATTTTCAGCTCTGTTTCGGGAGCAGTCCTTTGAAAAGGACACGGTGAGTCGTCTTCAGCCCAAAACAAGAGAGTTTAGTTAAGACCCGTGTGGGGTGAGCGGGGAAGAAGACGTGACAGGCGATGAATAGCGATGGAGAGGAATGTCCACAGACGTAGTGAAAGTGCCAGGGCTTAACCCAGTAGCTAGGCATTTGTGGGGGCTAACTGGAGACGTAGGATGGGTAGTCTGAGAACGAGAATGCATCGTTCTAAGATGGTGGGAGTCTTGATTCTTGGGTAGCTTGCAGGAGGCTTGGTCGCAGGAGGGAAGGCAGGTGGGAACAACAGAGGCAGCTCAGTTGTAGGTGTTATTTAGCGTTGAGCATTTGAGGAAGAGCCGTTCTCAAATTTCTTGAAGATGGTTATGGAGAGGTGTTACAGTTTTATTATCAAAAGTAGAACGGAGTGGTTTGATGAACTCCAGAACTTGGGTAAGAGTGAAAAGGTATGGAGTCTCATAAGCAAACTTAACAGACCCAGCACAGAGCCCTTTGTAAAGTTCTGTGCAGGTCATGGTGTCGTCATTCGAAGATGTGTAGGAAGTCAGGTTGTTCCAAGTAGATTAACTGGTGCAGGAGTCATCATCTTCAGCATAGGATTCAGAAGGCGTGTCAACGATAGTGCTGGCAGGAGACTGTGGGACGGCAGTAGTGGAGAGGTGTATTGATGTGTCAACAGGTTGGGAGACGTGGGAGTCGGTGGTTGAGGCAGAATAATCAGCGTTGTCGGCGGTGGGGGTAGTTGTAGAAGTTTCAGGTGCGGTGAAGTTCATAAGGTTGGGAAGAATCTTGATGTCGGCTGAAAGTAGAGTCAGGGAAATTGACGGCAGACATGTTGTTCAGGACTAATAGTTCATTTATTGTGGTGTTGAAAGTGCCGGAGTTTGTTGCATTTGCAAGGCGTGTATACACCATGCGGTACAGCACTTTAGGGGGAATTCAGGAGAAATTTTTTTTTTTTTTTATTTTTCGTTCGATTTCTTTCATTTTTTTTTGTACGTAAAGAAGCACCTTTCAATAGTAATGTGACCAAGTTTCAATAAGATAGCTCAAAAAACAACTGAGAAAAAAATTATTTACTAATAATCATACATATTGCAATTTGCCGTCGAAGTGGGACTTGGAGAAGTTGTTTTGGCATTATCTACGCATAAAACAATGCTAAACTGTATTTCTAGTGGATTTCCTTTCTGTAATTTATCCTTTCTTCATTCTTAAAAAAAATAAATTTTGTATGTTTTTTGACTTTCAGCCAAATATCTGACTTTTGCCCTCACATAAATCAAAAACAAATTATGATATCTCAAAAAGCGATCCATTTCCTTGTAAAACAATCTTTCCTTTATGTTCTCTGTGAATTTCATTATATTCCTGCTATTAGTAACGACCACATTTGCTCATATATGTGAATAACTTACTTCCGAGATAATCCGCGAAACAGCCGGACCACCATTTTTTTTTTTTTTTCGAGAAAATAACATTTTTCTCAGTCTTATACTGCATTACGAGTGTATATCATAGTTAACCATGTTAGTTTTCTTTAATATAAGGACCCTGGAGGTGAGAGAAAGAGAATGGAAGCCCCTCTCTGAGAATGGGAATCTATTATTCCCGATGGAGCGCTCTGGGAATATTCCATATATTATTCATTCTGGAGTATTTACCATACTTCTTTGTTATTTATATTGTTTATTATGTCATATTAGATCAATTGTGATAGATAAATAAGCCGTAGAAGCTATAATAGCGTTATATTGAGCCATATTCCCCGGCCACCCCGAGACTGGAATTTTCCATGACGTCAGCAAAATGGTGTCGGGAGGTTCCTGGTTGGTTGGAACTCTACGTATAAGTCCCACCCACTGTATTATGATGCCAAATCGTCAATTATTATCTTAGAAAGAATAATACAGTAAATACACGAAAAAAAAACGGAAAAAAAAAAAAAATTGACGACAGGTGAGCACACCTGTCGCGGGTGGTGACGTCACCCTAGGTGTATTTAAATGACCATAATTCCTTGTAGGAATGTCGTAGAACAATGATTCTGGTACCATTGTGTTGCCAGAGAGTTAAGCTATTTTTCTATAAGATTAACTCAGTTTGTGAATTTTTTCGACAAAAATTTTTCGTTCGCGCTGAGTGCCCCTAAAACCCC